>NC_089787.1:43512181-43559681 GCF_040412425.1 Macrobrachium rosenbergii
CGGTTTTCATATGTTAATCACGTCTCCGTTATCTTGTGTTTTTTTTTTTTTTTAACAACTTTTAGGTCATTTACTGTATCGCCAAGTTCCTATGAGCCACCGCGGGATTCTGCTATGAAATTATTTTTATTGGAAATTAAACAAGTGATAAATGAAACGCATTCTTTAACATTAATGGCTTTGAAGTA
Organism: Macrobrachium rosenbergii; assembly: GCF_040412425.1. Lineage (NCBI taxonomy): Eukaryota > Metazoa > Arthropoda > Malacostraca > Decapoda > Palaemonidae > Macrobrachium > Macrobrachium rosenbergii. The sequence goes on from NC_089787.1 coordinate 43,512,370, forward strand.
TTTGTCGCAGATTAGATATGAACCACATAATCATCATTCATCACTCCTTAACAAAAGATTGTGTGAATCAGCTTTCTAGCAAGAAACTTCAGCAACATTATTTTTGTATCCTCAGAGTTCAAACTCCACCAGCATTAATGCAGCTTATCATTTATTAACGAAGGATCTTTGCAGTATCATCTTCACACATTACTTAAGAACCCGCTGAATGTCATTTTTACCAGGTTCAACATAAGAAGGCTTGCAGTATCTATTTCATTTTTTCCGAAGTAAACTATTAGCGTATGTTTTTTCAGTCTTACAGGGATTCCAGCCTCGCTGAGTATATTTTTTTTTTCCTGAGGAAATCTTATATATTACGCGTCAAACTTTAAATGTAATGGAGGGGTTTTCCTTGTATTTGTGTGTGTGTGTGTGTGTTTGTTTAGCAGGCATTATTAACTTTTACCTAGTCACCACTATAGCTCCGTTTCTTTACCTTTCCATTCTAAAACACGCATTCCAGTCTTAAATGTATTTTTTGGAATGTTAGACACATTATGGTTCTAAGTTTCATGTTTGGTTTTTTGTAACGAAAGTGTATATTTTATGAGTATTTATGTTTTGAAGCCGGTTATCAAATCAAAAATTGTTGTGGACCCGTTTGCTCTTACGAGTCAGTTGGGACCATCAGTATTCGTAACTATCTTGAGATGAGATTCATGGGACCAAGCGTGAGTTTCAGAGGAAACAGAGAATTTTTGCGGAGAAATAAAACGACAGACGGAAATAGTTTGATAATGAATAAGAGGTTAGGGAGAGAAAAAGAGACTCGTGGTTTGAGGTTAGGTCAGGGTAGGTTAGGTTTGGTTCGGTTTTTGAGGTGAATGACGAATACGTGAATGTCAGGAACATGGGAAATAGTGACTGGGGAAAAGCCATAGCTGGAAAATAGATAATTTTGAATTTGGTCAAGTTGAGATTCTTGACAAGTATCGGTAAATAATGGTGTGTATGAAGAGGATTGACAGTGAAGTTCATTACTTATTGAAAACGGTGAAAATAAGCCCTTATGCGTCAGTAAGAACAGTGTAAAATGTGATGTTTTTTCCTTTACAATGGAAGATATGACCATTTTTAAAAGATCTGAAAAATCTTGTATAGAGAGTAGATCCACAAGTACGCATGTTATTTAACATTCTCTTGTGCCTGGCAATATTATTAAGTCGAGAATAACAACATTGGATCATGTAGAATCCCGAGAACGCGTAGACGCTCGCAGTTAGATCCTGCCTTGCCCAATTCTTGTTATTTGAACGATAGCTATGAATTCGAAAGTATTTTAAAAATGGGTTGTTGTGATGGTCGTTGTATACTTCAAATGAGTTCTCAACATTTTTAAGAAACTTATGATTAAGCTTCCTTTCAGTTTTTTGCTCCGAGAATCTAAAGGCTTGTGCTGTTGAATACCTAAAAGTCCTTTTTCATTTTTTAAACTTTTTTTTGGGGTATTTCTCTTACTTATCATTTTGAAAACATAGAGTGCTAAAGGGGAATCATCAAAATTACCGATTGATGAAACTGAAAGATCAAAGGAAGGTTTTATTACTTAGAAAAATGGATGTTCAGTGATTAGGTTTTTCTAAAGGTTTGGATAAGGCATGTCGCTGGAGACAAATGAACTGTGGCTGTAACTGTTTTTATGTGGCTTTTTTTTGTGAGGGGACCGGGTAAAATTTTACCATTATTGAGAGCTCATGAGTGTCCATTCGTTTTTGCGTTTAAATAAAAAGAAAAGGTTTAAGACAGGGATTTGCCATCTCCATGGAAACTCGTTTCATTCAGGTTGACACAAAGCTGCGGCCTAGGAAGTAGACAAACAGGAAAAAGCGGAAGAAACTGTTTTCTAGCAAGGTTCGTGCCTTACGTTTATTGCACAAGGGCATCAGACATTTTGCCAGTTGTTAAACATGAGCTCTTTCAGCTTTTGATTAATTCTCCTCACAAGAGTACCCTATCTATTTTAGGAAAGTTATTACGCAAATCCTTGGAGTAATTGAGTTATCAAGTTGGGTTTTGTGATTTGTGTACCATATCGTAGTATTATATTACGCTATACAAAAACCAGTGACTTATTTCCCAGTTACCAGTATTATATTACGCTACACAAAAACCAGTCACTTATTTCCCAGTTACCAGGCTTACTCAATAACTTCTAATCGCTATATATGCGTTAAGAGAGTCCACCTACAAGACAGACTCATTGATTCTTCACAAAGGGATAATGACATCAGAATCTGTGGATTTGTTTTAATGTTTTTCCTAAATGTTTGTACAACAGCTACTCTCCATCTAATGCACATTTCACGGTACAGTCTTCTCTAAAATTAGAATCGTTCTTTCCCTCAGGACTTGCTGCTTTTTCATCGATTCCTGTCACATTTGGGCTGTTTACATATTGATAGTTATTCGTGTCTGTGTATTCTTCTTATGTCCTTTTCCATTTCAATCTTTGGCTTAATAGTGACGTTGTCTCTCCTTTTAGAAAAACCCATCTATTATATCGATAGCGTAGTTATTTCAGTAATGTAATTTCCATCTTTACAATGTTTTTTAATTCACCATTACCATTGAACATTCATTATTAAGCCTGCTCCTAATTTTTACTAATTTATGAAATATGTATTTTGTTCCCAATCGCTTAAGAGGGTTTCTTCTTCATTCTAATAACCTCTAATAGGAGGATAATGCTTTTGCCAATTTTATCACTTGCAAGTTACAGAATGATTGAATTTGCTGTTGTTTTTTATCTGTATTAATTTAAACCCATCACTTTTGGAATCCTGGAAATGTTAATCTTCTCTTACCCAAGAATTCCTCGAACATGAATTTTACCGGTTCAGTGACTTTTGTCTCTTGAAGCGTGAGAGTTTTCATAAAAGCTCTCTCCTACTACTAGGGAATTTCGTCGACTTGTCCTTTATTTAATTCATTTTTCAAGCATGCCGTTATTATTGCCGTATCTTTTATTACCCGCTATTTCCTTATAGGGTTTTATATATATATATATATATATATATATATATATATATATATATATATATATATATATATATATATAGTGTGTGTGTAGATATATACACACATACATACGTATAACAGCTTATTAAGGACCCTTATATGACAATCTTCCTATCAGGTACTCTCAGAATTCACCTGATATCTTCTTTACCCTCGTTAGCTGAGAAATGATGTGTTAGCCATTGTTTTTTTCATAGCACACAATCATATATTGTTCACCTGTAATAGGCTTTCTGTAAGCCTCTCAGATCTCTCAAGGCTATTATTTTTTTTTTAGATCTCCCTACTATAGAATGCGCTATCTTTATTTGTATCCATTATCCTTTTGAGTTCGTACAATAGCCTGCCGCTATTTACTGCTGCAAGATAAAACTGTATAGGACACAGTGTTCTTTCATATGTATATTATCTTGATTCTCTCTCTCTCTCTCTCTCTCTCTCTCTCTCTCTCTCTCTCTCTCTCTCTCTCTCTCTCTCTCTCTCTCTCTCTCTCGCTGAATACACGCTGTTGCATCATTTGCATACGCCTCTTCTTCAGTACTTGAACATTTTAAGATCAAAATTTTTAATTGCTAAAAGAAGCCAAAAGGTATTACAATTTATTAACTCTATCTTACCGCCAGCCCAATTTCCAGTAGCCTTAAACAGAAGCCTGTGAACATCCGTATATATTTTACCCCAGACGTTAAAGAATCCCCGATCAGTCATAAAAATGGAATTACAACCGCTGTAAAAATCAGAACTCATCTCCCCCTCTGCACATTTTTATAAGCTTTTACCTTCTTGGCTGAATCTTCTCTGGCTCGTTATGGGCAGCTAATTCTCGTCTTCTGGGATGTTGAGATTTTGTTTCTCCCGGCTTGGAAGAGTAGCGAAGTTTCTCCCTTTCATCCCGTAGATGTACAAACAAGTACACAAAAACACACACTCAAACTGATATGCATAGTATTTTTTTTTATTCATGCAGTGTATAGTTAACCAACAATCTGGCCGTTAGTTGAAGTCCGAAAGAGAGAGATAAAAATGAGGAAGGAAAAAGAGAGGAAAGTAATTGGCCATTAATCAGCAATGTTCCATTTTAACAAGTCGAAGCGCAGCCCAGCCCCTGCGGGATGCTACATATTCAAGTCTTCTCTTGTAAACCGTAAAACAGTCAGCATCGTTTCTGATCGCTGTAGAGATCCACAGATGGCCCAGAGAGCGTTCGCCCCAGTTCTCCACTTGTGTTTCTTTGCAATCCGTTGTTTCTGTTTCGGCGTGTATTTGCTGTGTGAAGGCCGGTGACGCTGGCAAGACGAAGCCGTATTGTAACGTAGGATTCAAGGGAAATTGCAGTCTATGAGAAATACGGAAGAATGAATAGTCAATGAGCGTAATGGATCATTATCATGTGTATGATCACATTTTTTCTCTCTGTCGTGGAACATTTTACTTTGATCCGCTATGCATCTGGAAGAGAGAAATTTTATGTACAATTTCAGTAAAGTAAGTAGACATAAATCATCACAAGTAAAAAATGCGCCGAAGTTTCTAAGGCGCAGTCGAGTTTTCTATACACCCTCTACAGCGTATAATCAAGGCCATCGAAAATAGATCTATCTTTTGGTGGTCTCGGTAAAATGCTGTATGAGCCGCGGCCCATAAAACTTTATCCACGGCCCGGTGGTGGCCTATCCTATAGCGTTGCCAGAAGCGCGATTATGGCTAACTTTAACTTTAAATAAAATAAAAACTACTGAGGCTATAGGGCTGCAATTGATTATGTTTGATGATTGGAGGGTGGATGATCAATTTGCAGCCCTCTGGCCTCAGTAGTTTTTTGAGGTCTGAGGGCGGACAGAAAAGTGGGGACAAAAAAGTGCGGACAGAATAAAGTGCGGACGGACAGACAAAGCCGGCACAATAGTTTTCTTTTATAGAAAATTAAAAACTGGCTGGCATAAAGTGAAAGAGGTAATAGGTGAAGACAGGAAAAACTACATCGTTTCAGAAAGTAGAGTTTGATCTCAAAATATTAAACGATGTAAAGTTTCTACGAATATCATCATCTTTAAAAGGTGGTGCCCAGAATTTCCATATAGTAAACTCGCCCAGAATTTTAACCCGCTAGAAAACCCAGCATTAGTGTATCAGCTTTTTAACATAAACAATATTTACTTATTGCAGTTGAGGTATTATTCACCGATTCCTTTATATAAAGGTGTTATTACATATGGGTGAGTTCAGTACGAGTTTTCACTTATTCATTTGCATAAAGGTGAAATATAATTGAATTCTAGAAGTCCCTACAGATTACTTAGTGTGTCTGTTTATCGGTATGGAGTAGGTGTCCAGGCTGTAAATATACTTTCCTATTACAGTACCATCATCAGCAGCTTGTAGAAACTCTCTCTCTCTCTCTCTCTCTCTCTCTCTCTCTCTCTCTCTCCCTACGCGCATGTGTTCATTAGCATTTGTGCTATATATTTCGGAAAGAACTTGCACAAAACTTGGTTCTGGTCACTTCAGCAGCTTCATCACGATGCTAATGATGATGTTGCGCTGATATTAATGGAATTGGCTTTGTTTCTAAAAGTAACGAAGCCGAGTGGAGCAACAATATAACCTCAAAAATATGTGAACATATGTTACCAGAAATAGGCGACTATTACATAGGGAATACTAAAGTATGACAGCGCACAGAATTAGCAGTGTTAATCGAGAAATATAAATTACGGCTCTTCTGGAGAAGAAAAATACCATGGCGTCCGTTTGTTATTACTTAGAGAAGACAGGTTGTAATAATGGTGCAGAGGATTAGTATTATTAATCAAGGAGAACGTAACACAAGCGTGTTTTAGAAATATAAGATAATAGTAGAGTCCTTGATGGTAAAATTCCAGATTTTTGGCGAACGCTTTCTTACTTGGATGTGGGACTACTTACAGAGATGTTTTGGTGTTATTACATGGGAACATTCTGGCTGCTTCTTTCTTTTAATGAAAATGACCCATATTAATTTAACCAGACAAACAGTGATACACGAACGATCTTCAGAATTCCGTGGGTAGATATCTTCCATAACGACGATGCTTTGAAAAGGGAATTTTCCCTTCATAACTTCTAAGAAAACACACTTACACACACAACAATAACGGTTAAGTCTCACCGTACCAAGAATATCGCAAAAATTAATTTCGGAGAGTTGGTCACGGAGTTTTTATTTAATTTATGAACATGACGGCATCGGAAACTAGAGACAAATTACTTGTTAGCATTAAACCTCCAGGAAGGTCCGTCATTGATATGCCGGAGCTATTTATACTTAAAGGACAGCCCATACTTCAAATAAATAATCTAAAATAGACGAAATTTGTGAAAGTGGAAACTTCATTGCTAACTCAATATATTACAGTAAAATAAGTTATTCTGGAAATGGGAAACTAATTGTTTCACTCCCAAGAAGCATTGGCATTTTCGTAGGAGCTTTGACGGAATTTTGGACATATACAAAACGCATCTTTATACATTCAAAATATGCGTTGTCTTAATTTCATATATAAGTTACTTCAGTTCGTGATAGTTCCAATGATTTGGTTTTCTCATGACCGTGTCGATGATTAAATGAGAAAATAGAAATTCCTGACTAGTTTTATTTTGTATAGTTGTTATATTTACTTACCTTATTTCCATGTGTTAGTTTCCTCTTACTACTGGTTTGGACATTCTTCGGCTGAATATCTCTGTTTTTTGTCGGGTTTTTAACAGTAATTACATCATTCACATCTCAGTGTTTTTATGTTTTACGATCCACACTGATGTTCACGAGTAGAACAGTTAAGTCACATCCCCGAGGTATCCCAGTCACAGTTACATACTTCGTCTTTTTTCCAGTCTTCCTTTGCTTTGCTTTAGGAAATATTCTGAACCTTGAGTATTCGTGTTGCTTCATGATTTAATCCAGGAACTGGTTCCTACATCTTACATTTGTTAGGGTAGGATCATGTGAATCTTGGAATAAGAGCAGAAACAAATTGAAGGCTGGTATACAAAGGCGTTGCAAATTCTCCCTATGCAATCTTTTGTGGAACAGCTGATAGATTATTTTCTTTTCATTCAGTGTCGTTGGCATTGCAAACTTTTCAGCAAACTTTTATAGCCATCATCTGTGGCTATCATACTGATTTGTGGAAATGTTTTATTTTTCTCTATGTAATTATTAAATATATATATTCACAGAGTATCTGTTTACTGACAACTAATTGTAAAAGCAGTAGATGGAATGTACTGGACTATATAAAGACGGAACCAGTAAGTTCTAAATTAAGATTTTATTCATACATAACAGGTCCGCGCTCGCTCTGGCCGTAAAGTAGCTCTCCCAGTAACAAGGAGAAAGTTATAATGTTCTTTGTTAATAGAGTTACCATTAAAAAAATTTTTTTTTTAGCCCATAAGATCACATTAAGAGATAAGAGCTGATGAAGGTCTTCCAGCCTGCAAGAACTAGACTCACGAGAGATAAGGTATTGATTGAAGAGAGAGTAAAGAACTCCAGTTTATTAATATTCACAGTATTGTTGAATACAGAGTGCAGTTGAAGGCTGGCTGACTCAGTCTGTTGAAGGGTTGCTGAACACCGATAATATTAGTAAGGCAAGGTTGAGTAATGGATGATCGGGAATTGGCAAGGTCAGAATTAATCTGAAAATGGAAGTGGCAGCGGATGATTGAAAGACTATAAGAAAGATGAAGAATGGACAAGCACTAAGAGCAAATGGGTATACACCTGAAATGGTTATTTATAGAGGTGCTCCTTGTGCGCTCAATATATGTTTGATAGATGGGATAGTTCACGGAGATTGCCAGAGCGAAGTGGGCAAAGGAAAAGGTGATGATAAGGGACAGCTCAAATCTCGGGACCTATGGTTATTAGTGTCTTTGGAATTAACTACTGGTCGTTTATGTAATACTATAGAAAGGATGTGATAAAGAAAAAATGACTATTGTTTTATTAATGAAATGGTTATGTGGACGTGTTTACGGTTAACAACTGGAAATAGGGTTCTGTAAAAATAAATTGGGGATGTTTAAAAAACAGAAAGTTAAATGTTCGTCATAATTAAAGGACTAAAGAATTAATGAAAATGGAGAGAAGATAAATCTTTGACAGGAAAATAGAAGAGTTGATGTGTTAATGCCACAAGTATTATTTGTTGGTAATTATAACGTAAAGCTGATGACTGAATATGGGATCAATAATTAAGCCTTGGAAAAAAGCTGGTCTTTAACTGGAATGATGGGCACCGCCCAGTTGGTTAGTTTTGTGGCGTAGGAAATTATTATATATTTCTTTTCAAGAAAGTCGATACTTTGTGTTTAAGGAACAAAAGCGAAACTCAAGCGTCTTGATGCTTTCCTTGATATTGCCACAATAGTGGTGATAATATGCCAGGGGAGAACGTGTGAGCCAAAGCCACTGAATATCTTCCTCCTCCATAGTGTTATTGCATTTTCCCTTTAGTATTTCATTCATGCTTGTTGTCTTGGATCATTTCCCACGGGATCGCAGGTCTTCAGTGAAATATTAATATTCACTTTTAGGTTCAAAATTAATTTTGCTGCAATCTTGTCGAGTGAATTTGCAGTAAATAATTGTGCACTGCAGGGATTATGTTGCTTTCGTGATGTATTGATCACTCACGGTATGTATTTCCCTTATAATTTGAGATGTTCAGAGGAGAAATGTCACGTCATTTTTTTACTTCATAAGAAATGACCAATTTTATGAAGTATTTATATAACGGGGTACATCAATGATGGTGATGTTTTGTATGAACTCTGAAAGAGAGTTATTAAGGAACCTAAAACTCTGTTGAAGTTGTAGAAAAGACTCTGTAAATCAGAATGTTGTCGGAAGTTGATAGAAGGTGCATTTATTGTATAACTTGAGTCTGAGGAACATGGCTGTGTGAATAAGACCCGTCACGGGGTGAACTTTTGAGTCTGTATGTCTTTTTGAATTGGCGTCTTCATATAACTTTGGTTATATGAATTATTATGGATTTTTGCACCTCCTATCACGAAGATGTGGTTAAAGAGTTTTGTACATGTTATAAAGTTCATGTGTAATGTTGATATTTTAACAAGAATTTGATCAAGTACTATTTTAGGACTAATTTTTCCATTGATCATGCGAGTAACTCTCCGTCCGGCATTTATTATTATTATTATTATTATTATTATTATTATTATTATTATTTATTATTATTATTATTATTATTATTATTATTATTATTATTATTTAAACTTACGTTCATTGTCTCTTTGTTAATAAATGTAGGAGTGAGGTCGTGATGTTTTCCTTTTCCCTTTGTCATGGGTGTCTACCATTCTGGTTTTGTGTTATTCAATAGGAGACCGGTGACCACAGTAAGGGTTTGATTTTATGCACCAGAAACTGGTACTGTTTAGGGCTAGAAAAGAAAATTTCTCTTAAAGAGTAAGCCAAAGATTATAGAGAATTAATTTTTTAAGACCTAGGAACAAGTCAGAATTGAATGATTCTAGGTATAAACTAAAGTATGTAGTTAACATCCTTTTGTTGACTGTTAATTAAAAGCATTGTGTAATTGCAGTGTGTTTCCATCAAACGGGTATTGGAGTGAAAGAGCTCCAACCCAAGCTGAACCCGAGAAGGAGCGCAGCTTACGCCCATGTTTTGTAGTATTTTTCAAGGCATTAGGTAATTTACGGCGAATAATTTAGTTACAAATAAATGAAGTAAATTTAGCAAGGGAGTATTTCATTTTGAGCGACGTCGCTACTTTTCAAGAAGCGTGTATAAAAAGAAATAGAATAAGTTTCATGTATTAGCACTTACCGTATTTAACGCAGGTTATACATTATTCGGAATTATTTTAGCAGTTGCATATTGTTTTCTCCACAGAGTTACATTTTCTTATGGCAAGTTGTGGAAGAAGTTCATGTTTCAATAAAGCATTTTATGAACATGAAATATCATTCACCAGCCCTATCTCTCTTCACTTTACAATGCCCGTAATATTTTTTCCTTTTTTTTTTTTTGCTATCATACCAGCAATGGTATACACAAAATGTAATCGATGTTAGAGCCAAATGGAAAAATTAATTACGATCCACGCTGTGTTGCAAGGATAGATATTACGGATAAATATTACGGACCCATCCATCCGTACTCTCTCTGAAGTACGAAGTACCTGTTACATTCTCTCTCTCTCTCTCTCTCTCTCTCTCATTACGGAGGACCTGTTACATGTAAATTTTCCTTCTCTGTTGAAACCCTGTTGGGAGTAACTGAAAACGAGACCGGGGCTTGATCGCTGGTATTGGGCAGTGATTGATTACTCCAGATCCAGAATCCTCCTTGTTCCAGTGTCAGGGTGTTCCATGAATCGATTATACAGTTCGGCGCAGTTACGCCAACATACTTGTCTTCGTTTACACAAAGGGCGGTATAGCATTATCGCCTAAGCTTATAGCATTCTCTTCAAAGAAAGTTAATGTTAGTCGGGAAAGAAAAAACATTGATCAATGTCCATGTCAGTATTTTTTACTAAGTGTATGGGTACTTCAGCTTTTATTATTTTCATGTCTATATATAGTACTTTCTTAGAGTTTCTTCGCAGTTACAGGGAGGTAAATTGTAATCAAAGTAAGGTGATAGTCTAGTGATCTCGGCATAGCTGTATTTTGTCGTATAAAAAGGGTTGTTTTGTTAGAGGAGACTTTCCTCACAGTCTCCTGATTGAGACACGCACTTTATTATATATATCTATATATAAATATTATATATATATAATATATATATTAATATATATAAAATATATTTATATTAATATTATATTTATATATATATATATATATATATATATATATATATATATATATATATATATATATATATATATACCAAAGCCAACAAAGAAATGAACCGATGGAGTGAGAGGTCGTTTGCCTTCAAGTTTTTTCGAACAAACTACACGTAATGGAACAGTACACTATAAAGAAGAGTCGGTTTAACAAAAAAACACCAAAAATTAGATTGAAGAAAAGAGGGTATATAAACATTTAAATGCATGCTTAGATCATTAATTCTGGTGTAGGTCTTCAGGTCCAGGAACAGCAGCTGTCTAGGGTTATCTCAGGTAACTGGATAAACCACGGAGGGGCAACGAGCAGTAGCCTGGATTTCCGATATCATTTAGTTTCTCCCTTAAATTTTCTTCGGACATCAAGAGTTTAAAAACCTGAGCTTAAATTGATGTCATTTTCCTTTGTTAGCTGTATGAACGCAGACTCGGTGAAGTTTCGGGAAACTCATTTTTACAATTTTACGGGACCCATTAGTTCTTCTGTAATTTTTCAACTAGATATACGAAAAAATATTCAAACACAATATTTTTGTTGGTTTATTCTGACATTTGATAAGTTACTTGTTTCGCCCAAATAAAACAAATCACAGTCATTACATGAGATTTTATAAACAATGGTTACTCTGGTGTTGACAGTTTCGTAGAAGCATGTTTTTTTAGTGTTACTACATGAAAATAGTACATTCATTTATTCTGATTATATTCAACAAGATTCGATGGACTCAAAGCTGATGAAGCAAGTAACAGCTCACTTTTAATACAAAATGATTTTGCAGCTTTACTGTAGCAAGTACCCAAAATATGAACTGGATAAAGCAAGTCCTACTTGTTTTTGCCGTTCGTTTTCCAGGAATTCACGACTGACGATACATAATGCGCGCAGGAACATTAAAGAAAATACAGAGATTTTTATATTATTATGGCGTCCAGAAAAATAATGTACATAAGTTAAAACCCGTAAGACGCGTCGAGAATGCACGGATTGAACTGAGAGTTGTAAAAAAGAATCCGCATCACTAAGACCGAAAAATCTATTATTATAGTAATAATGGCAACTGCAACATGTGTCCACAGTGAAAGATTTATTAAGCGATAGCAGTACTACAAAGAATTCAATAAGACCCCCGTTGAAGAATTAATTACATCCATCAAATCAGTGTTGAAAATATTCAGTGTAAAAGTAATTTTTTCAAAAAATAACACTGTAAAAGACATGCTTATAAAATATTGTCCACTTCAGAGTGAGAATATTGAGGATAAAATTCCATGTATGGACTTTGATTAATTTTATTTTGGGCAAACAAGTAAGAAATTAAATGTCAATAAATTATTCAGTTAAAACTGATCAAAAGAATTACGCTCTCTTTTAAGTGAAAAATCTCGTAAAATTTACTGGTCCCATTGTAGTTTAGTAAGTAGATATAAAAATATTGTTTCTCGAAATCTCATCGAGTCTGCATTAACACAGCCAAGGTCAATGCACTCTCGACCCTACTGTGCAGAAGATGTTCGGAGGAGATTTAAAAGAGAAACTAAAATAATATCGGTTATGATGGCTAATGCTTGTCGCCCCTCCTTGGTTCATCCAGTTATTCGAGATAATCTTAGGCAGCAGTTCCTGACCTGAAGATCTACCCCCAAAGGTAATGATATTTGTGTGCATTTAAATGGTTATATATCCTCTTTTTGATTAGAACCTTAGGTGTTGTTTGTAAAACGGTCTTTTTGCAATAGTTCCATTGTCTATTGTATGCAGTTTCCTTGCAGATGTTTTGGAATAAAGGCGAAAGATTCCGCATTCCATTGTTTCTCTTTGTGATTTATGTTGCTTGTTATTCCCTTGATATAAGTTATACATATATATATATTATATATATACTGTATATATATACATATATGTGTGTATATATTATATATATTCATATAATATATATGTATATATATATATGTATATATTTTATATGTATATATATATATGTGTATATATATATATATATATATATATATATATATATATATATATATATATATATATATTGTGCTTGTTTTTGTATGCCATGAACTTAATGGCATTATTTATTTTATTTAAATGGACTGGTAGGGCTGATTAAAAGAACCACTAAATAAAATTTGTTTACATTACATAATGCCTATCACGTTCATTCAGTAAGCAGGTGACCAAAATAAGGCTGAACTTAAGTTTACATAAAGACAAAGTAAGTGCGAAATAGATGCGACATAGGTATAGATTCGACAGTTATTGCAACCGATGAGTGTTAATTGACGTTGAGATTATTCTGTGCTCTGGACCTAAGTTATAAACCAGGAGCAGGGCGTCGGTGATTCTTTTATGTTGTGAAACTTGTTTGATGAACCAATCAGTCAATCAGTTAAGGAAAAGCCTGTGGGATTCGCACTTGGCGACAATAATTATCTTTAAAAGTCAATGCTTTGTGTTGAATATACTAGTCGGCTTCATGAAAACATTTTGTAATATTATTCTAGCTTTTAGGTCTTATCAATGAGGCCTTAAGAGAGGATGGAAATTTTATGTTTCACTTGTTCTGTTCGAATACATTTTGTGGGAGTTCTAGGAAGTACTAAGATATTGAAATATGGTGCTTTGTTATTATGGAAATTCATTTCTACACCGCAAAATTAAGGCCTTCGATGTTTTCATTTGAAAACCATGATCGAAAGTTGTAAAAACTTGTGGTCTCCATGAAAAATTAAGGTCTGTAATTTCTTTCGATATGTGTAAATATTATGAATTTTAGTGAAGTTTAAAGGAACATGTTTGAGAAAAGACACTTTAATTCAAGGAATTTGGGCTTTGGTTAGTAGACGGCATTTGATCAAGTCAAGCGATAAATGTTAATTGCCTGTAAGCTTATTTATTATCAAAACAGGTAACCGCAGCAAATCTAAAGTCCATAATCCAACCATGCTTTCTGCACTTAAGGAATCAGAAGTGATAATATGTACCATTAAAGAAACTATACTTTGGTAGACATTTTTTTTAACATTTGTTCTGCACTTTATGTGTGCGCTTTGAAATTGCCTCTATGATCAGTGCACAATATTTATTCAACAATGTGGTTCCCAAACATGGTGACTTCATGAGCTTTGCGTGAAAAATAGCAGAAATCTTATCTACTTGCAGCATTGTAACTCTAACCAGTTTTAGTGTTGATCGTCCTTCATGGATAATAACTCAGGCATTCGTATTGTTTACCCTGAGCATTTTCACGCATGTCTTTTCCCAATCCTTCACAATCATCCTCGCTGGCTGTCGCCCGTAGGATGAGTGGGTGTCTAGTTTGTTTAGATTTGCGAGGGCACGCCCGCTGTGAGGATCATTGAATATATAACCTTCGCCTTGATGGAGATCCTTCCCTCGATAACGCTCCGAACACTACTTGGACATATTGCTTATATATAGTGTGGTATATACCGTGTGCTTTTCTTCAGTTGTTTCTCTCTCTCTCTCTCTCTCTCTCTCTCTCTCTCTCTCTCTCTCTCTCTCTCTCATTGCGTGCATGCATTGCCAATGCTGATTTTAAACCTCTATATAAATTCCTTTAAAATCTTCTTTCAGTCGTTTTTATTCTCTCCTCTCTCTCTCTCTCTAAAGATGATGTTATTTGTTTAGTCCCAAGGTATAGACAGCTTCATCTTGAAAGCAATTCGGACTGATACCAATAACTATATCTAAGCGAAAATATTCGATGTGTTCAGGAAAGACAAAGAGGATGCAGTTACTGGGCGATGACTTGCTGACAGAGCAATGAGTTATTGACACAAAATGAAAGATGATGATACTATATATCATTTTATATATATAGGGCCTGCTTCCTAGAATCAGCTAGCGATAGCTCTCATCCTTTTGAAGGTATATAGTCTAACGGCTGTTGGAACGTTCATTCGTTTAGATCACTTTTGCCAAGAATCGTTTTGTCTTGAGAGTTCTTGTATTCAGTATCACTGCCACATTTTTTGGGAGATTTATCCATTCTTGCTCGTTCCTTCTACAGGGAAGAAAAGTTTCTTTTGGCTATCTTGTTTAAACAAGAATTTGTAACACCGTAATTGATACTCGTTAGTTTCCAAACCGTGTGCATTTTTTTTAAATATTACCTTTCGAAAAGAATAATGTCAATGAAATGTCAGTTTTTGAAGGAATGCACACCTTTCAATATTTTATTTTTCTTTCAAGGAAAGTATTAATAATGATTATAAAAACAGCAGCTCTTAAGACTGTAGGTTCCACCTGTATACTTACAGTATGCGAGTTATTATTGCGCCATACGGATGTCCATACGTACATTCATGCCGTTAGAACGAAAGTATGGTACATTAGCGTTGGAAAACCACTTGCGTTCTAAGGAGTGTAGCATAATGGAAACGGCAACCTTGTGAGCATTTATCACTGTAATTGTAGGCTGCTGTCTGTGAGCAGTTTGCTGAACGTGCCCTACTATTCAAAAATATTGTAGTCGTTTCGAGGTTTGATTCAGGTTTTGTTCCCGAAAAGATAATTAGAGTTTGCATCTCTCGCTGCTAATTCTCCAAGGAATTTATAATTGAAGTTTTCACTCGACTTTTTTTAAAAGAGCCTCTTGGGTTGGCTTGTGAAAACAGGTAGCATGCCTCCAGCGGATTTATTTATTGCTTGTTGGTTAACTGTTTTAACGTATCTGGTTATAGTAATTTCAGTCTTATGTTACGAAGTTTAGCATGCGTCTCGAAACTGTGGAATATTTTCATTAAGAGCGCTAAAACCGTTTTGTTAGTGTAAGAAGAGGTCATGAAGTCTGCTTAATATTTTACCTCCAAGTTAAGGTCGATGTTTTATTCCTTTTTTTTAGTGCACTCTTTGTTAAAGTTGTTTATTTTCTTTCAGTTGAAAATAAAACGTCAAAGCTGACTTAATTTGTAAAGCTTATTTTGAATACTTAATATCTGATTTGGAATCTCGCAGAGATTGTCATCAGTACTTCTGGAAACTGCGCAGTCGAGCCGGATTCTTCATTTGACGCCATTGGCAGAACCCAGATCTAGACCTTGGGCAGAACTACAGCTAGACAGATGCCGCTACATTCTGTCCTCCAAAAACTTTGCGCAATTAAATGTCTTTGCGTTTGAACTTGAGGTCCAAGAACCTTAAGGTTCAAAACCATCACATGTTGCAGCCTTCCATCGGCTCTTTAAATTTGCGTCGCTAAAATCTCGAAGAGTTGGTCTCAGGAGCCCGAGGTAGCGTTGAACGGTGTTTTTGGTGGGGGGTGATGGTTACCGCGGTCAAGGGATCTCCGAAGGGTGATGGCAAAGGAGGAGAGAAGTTTTGTGGGGGTTAGGGAGTACAGTTTTTAGTGCCACCCGGGGAGGGGCATCGCACCTGCAAACCTCACCTAGGACAACCGGGTCTGCCTGGGGTTTAGTGGCCAGTTACACCCTCCACGTGCTCTGAATGCGAACTTAACTGTCATTTACATATCCAAGAAATTTTTAGAAAATTCCTCATCAGCCATGATGACCAAGGGCTTTCAATATATCTCTCGCCCTTTCTCTCTCTCTCCCTCTCTCTCTTTCTCACTTTTGGTCTTTCCTGTACGCCCTCCATTATGGATCAGCAGCATCTGTCACTCCAGTGATTGATAGTGAAATTCCAAATGCTTGTTGCAACCCCCTCACCAGATATCCCCTTTCTGCCATTAATCGGAATCGATTGGCTGATGCGGAGGGAAGTGTTGTGCGAGCACCAAAGGGTTTCAGGGTGTTTTGTGGCCCGGAGTTCCATCTCTCGAATTAAAATTTTTCGAAAACGAATGTATATGGCTATGTATAACTTTTTGGCAAGATCAGTCGGTAGTGCAAAACATACCTCAGGGTTGGTCAGTGTTGCTTTTGACGTTGATAAGTTATGCCATCTAAATATCCCTTATGAGGTCGTTTACCTCCGCGTATGTTCATGATTCGCAGTTGCACTTGACGGAAGAACTTGGCTTCGCGTCTTGCGCAGCTTCTCTATCAGGATAATTTGTTCTGTCGAAATCCCGGCTTTTGTTTAGCCCACGCTTGGCTGCAACAACGGAATTCCAACTCTATTATTGCCTGGGTCTTGTCGGTGTCGGATCATCCGACGACTTTGTGTATCGGCCACCGAACTGCTTGTAACCTGCCACCCAACTAACAGCACATCCAACATCTTTCTGACTGAACTCCATATTCATTTTCCCATAGCTGGTGCTGGTACTACCTGCCGTCACAGGTAGCTGAGCTCCGCTCGGGATAAGAAAATCCATTAAATGGCTTCCAGAGCTTCTGGTTTCCAGGGGAGAAAGGCGTTTGGTTCCATGCCCCCTCAGCTGAAGAAACTGTTTCTCTCTCTCTCTCTCTCTCTCTCTCTCTCTCTCTCTCTCTCTCTCTCTCTCTCTCTCTCTTTGATAACACATTTGGCATAGGTACTTCGATAAAGTGCAAGATGCATGTGAACTTAATTAGTTTAGTAATATATTCCGTAAAGAGTTTATCCATCCCAAACACATTTTTTGAGAAAGAAATTAACCTAATTATTCGCAGAAAGCTGTAATGTTGTAACGTAACTGTATATAAAAATTGCTAGGTCATTGTCCTAAGCCACTGCTGTGCTACAGGTATTCAGGTTGTTCCGAACTCCTCATTTGCTGCTACACCAGATTCCTTTTGGCCGGGAGTGCTTAGTTCCTCCTTGCCATATGCAGTAAGGTAAAACCTGAAGGCCACTTGCAATATTTAATGAAATTTGGAACGATTCTAAGCATAAAATGACAAGTACACTTTTTTAAAATTCGTTGGATTCCGTATACTGTTTTGCCTTGCATCTGATTGTATGGTGTAAAGGTAATGAAAACAATTTGCAAAATAAAAAAAAAGTTGCAACGGGATTTTATTTAGAAATTTGTGGGTTTTCAGTTAAAGGAAAATTTGGGGTAGTGTTCTCGCAACGAATCCAAAACTGAAATTTGTGACTTGGCTTCGCTTCTTAGAAAACCAGTACACTGTGGTTTATGTGTTACGCAACAACGTTCGACCACCAATGCTGAAAAAAAATGACCCTCGTGTCGTGATGGGTAACGGAGGTAAGGAGGGAGAGAGGGAGGGCGTTCTTAAACCACCTTTTCCTATATTGCGAAAGCGGTCCCGCTGTAGCTTCTAGGCAGATCCTTGCTCTTGAATTTAGATCAACCGAAGACGTAATCAGTTTCAGGTCGACCGGGACAAGAAAATAGTAGTTTTGGTAGAATCCTTTGGGTAGTAATGGACTTTAGTTCGAAGCTATTTATTTTGTATCTTTTATCAGCTACTCTATGCTTTGTTGCCAGTATCAGATTTGAAGGAACGAAAAAATTATAGGGACTGTTTATGCTGTCTTTCAAGGACAAGGAAGTGGATTGTTTTTTGTAGCTTAGACTTATGTTGTGGGTTTATTTCTCATTATTTATCATTTTTCTTTCCGCCTGCTAAAATTCCGATCTCGATTTTGGACCACTTCTGTCAATGAGACTGCCATATAGCGTTGTTTGTCTACTCAACCCTCTACTTAAAAGTCTTTAAAAAGTATCACCGTTACAAGATTTCCATGTATTTCTTCAATATTTGCAGTGCCTTGTATATACATACATTAACCCGAACACCGATCTTCTCTACCAGGCAACGTATTACATGTCCTATAGGACTTTATTCCCTGCTGATGGCTTGGTGTATAAAAATGAGAATGTATATATGCCGTCTTTCAACCAGTAAAAAAAATGTAAAAAAGTAAAAAAAAAAATGTTTGGGATGCAACGCTCTTAATTGCTTAGTGTTACGATCCGGAGTATTTGGGCATGTGACCACAAGACATCCGAGTCACTGAAAGTACGATCTTCTCCAATAAATGTAATCATTTATTATGCTCGGGACACACCATGAAAGAGTTTTTGGACATGCTAAGTTACTCACACCGCCCATCAGGTATGAAAGCTATGTGCGCAATTTGCTGGTTTTTTATTTTCTTTGTAGGTTTACGTGTGTATGTCTCGGTTCTGTGATTATTGACTTGAAGCTTTGTGTTTGATAAGGCATTCCAGATTGTCGTAGTAGGAAGACGCATCCGTCGATTATCTACGTGTTTCTATGTCGCTTTTTTTTGTGCAGAAGAGGAAGCCGTAATACTAGTAGCAGCAGCAGATGTAATGCTTATTATTAAATGAAACTACTGTATATCTACAGAGTGTTTTATCAGAGATATGGTCTTGTCATTGGTTACAAGATGAGGAAAGGGAGAGAACATTCCTCCGCCAAGTAAGCTACCATCTAATGATCAAGATGGTCTCCATGTTGACGGATTGTCAACAAAATTATGTCCACCTGACACTAATCATCTGGAGGTGGCCACCAAGTGAATGTGTTCAATAAAGTATATTAAAATGTTCACCCATTCTCGAGGTGTTCCGTTATCACCTAGACAGTCGAAAATATACCTTCCAGTTTCAGTGGCGGAGATAATTAGAGATTGAATTGATCATGATGTTCGTTTGTAACGAAAATAGCTGGAATTGTAGCGAGCAAACCATAACATTGGCCTTAGGATAAAAATAAACGTACTCTCTGTTACATAACAAAGGTATTACCATAATGTTCAGTTATTTTTTTTTAATGAAAGTTGACCGCCTCCCTTCCCTATATTGAAGTGTTTCTTGTTACCAGAGAGAGTAATTTGATACCTTTTCATTTTAATGAAGTTGAATGAATATAAATAGTTTTGGTGGATCCTCAAACATTACATACAAAGAAAGCGCGTTTTACTATTTCATCTTTAAGAAGTTCGATAGAGATTTCATATTCCTTATATGCTTTGCTAATTTATCGAGAATATCAACTTATTTTTCACTCTGAGCAAAAGATGTGTTGGTTTAAAAAATGCATCATTAGATACGGTGCTTGGAGGCTTTATTTTATAATTTTTAAAGGTATGCTTTTATTCATATGAATATATTTGGCTTTCTGAAAGTTTCCTTTCACATTCATCATGTGATTTATAAGTCCTCTCGCACCAAATCATCAAGTGCCTAAGGCTTGCATGATGCTATCATAATTATAGAGGGGTGAGTTATATAATGTATGTACCAGCTGCTACGTCGAAGTTGTCAGAGATTGTTCTTTTTTCTTTTCTTTTTTCTTTTCGAAAATTGCTTTTATAGTTTGATTTACGTTTTAGTTGGTTGTTGATAATGATGGCAGTGCTGCTGGTGATTTTAGCTTCTTTAAATTCTTTAGTAGGTTTTTAGGAAGCTGTACCTTCTTATTTTGTTGTTCGCAGGAGGTGTGTGGTTAATTTTCTATTAATCATTCTTCTCATCGTTCATGAAATAGTGTTATTATTATTATTATTTGTGTATTTTTAGGTATATATGTCCTAATCAGCTGTGAATATGGCCTTGTAAATATATAGTGTGAAGTTGTTGCACGTGTGTTGCAGGGAACTATTCCATCCTCAGTCGATCTTTCCATCCGCAACCTTCCCATTGGCTTTGTTTTCAAAGAAGAAAAGAAATTCTCCCAAAGACCCGAGGTTGCGGATCAATTTGTTCCACCTAACTTGACCGTGTTTATCACTCCATAACTCATTCCTCACACCTGATAGCCGTCACAACAAGGTATAACCATACCAGCAGGACGCAAAAAAAGAGAACAATGCTCTCATCAGGAGTAATTGAATTAGAACGTGCTGCTGCTAAGAGCTGCGTGGCTTGCCACGTTCAAGAACGAAACTTCATGTTTGGGTCAGCGAAAATCGTCGGACATTTTGTGGTAATATTTTTAAGCTCGTTACATTCTTTTATACTGTAAAGTGCAAATGCCTTAAGAATTTTGATACACCAAGTGGAATAAGTGGTTTTACTGGTTTTACATCATCAGTGATTTTTTATGATTCTTGAAGCCTTCTTTAAAAACGTTTTTTGCTCTTAGTAAAAAAAAGGCTTAACATTGTACAACTCTTGCAACAATTCCAGTCAACAGCCGTCTTAATACATGTGTCGCTAGCAGAGCTGTTCGTGTTGCTTTGCTAAGTAGAAAAGGAACATTTCAACGGACCAGTTACTGCTAATGATTCCCAAAAATATGACACGGCGAAGAGATCCTTACTCTGATCATTAGAAGCGTGCCTTCGGTGAGGCACTTAAGAAGAAAAAAAAGAAAAAAGTATATACGTATCTCCAGAAACCGTTTCCACGTAGCCTCTGGAGCTTGACCGCTACAGTATGCGCAATATCTCTTCGTCTCCCTCCTGAGGTCTAAGGTTCATTAACTGTGTTTGTATCGGGGCCTCTCGGGGCATTGTCCTGCCCAGATAAAAACTTGTACTAAGTTTTGGGGGCAGAGGAGAGTTAGAGAAAGGAGGGAGGTTGAGTAGGAGGATGAGCAAGGCTTTTTTAAATTGTTTATTTATTTTATTTTATTTTTTTTTTAAGAAGGATATTTAAAGATTAAGAATCTAGTGGTGTTCTAAGTGCCTCCGGATCTTTCTTGAATGGTAGAAGTTGTATGTACCCTGAATCTCGGAAATGTAGTAGACGGGATAAGGAAGTCTAAAACTGACTTTGAGCTTTGGAGTGTGACAGTAAACATAATAAG
The DNA here is from genome assembly GCF_040412425.1 of Macrobrachium rosenbergii. Taxonomy (NCBI): domain Eukaryota; kingdom Metazoa; phylum Arthropoda; class Malacostraca; order Decapoda; family Palaemonidae; genus Macrobrachium; species Macrobrachium rosenbergii. The sequence continues at coordinate 43,533,981 of NC_089787.1, forward strand.
TATGAATTTTAGTGCTTAATGATATTATAGATGAGAGATTCCATGGAACTTGAAGCTTATAAATATTGTAGAAGAGATAAAGAAAGTATCTGTGGATTTAAACCTCAGAAATGTACTAGTAGACAGAGACAGTTGGAATTTAAGAGCACCAGAATGTAGTAGATTGGAGAAATTTTAGGTATTTCAGGGCTTACAGAGTTAGTACGCAAGAAAAACAGGGTCTAGTAGAGTTTTCAAGCTTAAAGATATAGTACCTGACCACGTCTGGTTTTGAAGCTTCAGACTGTAGTAACTGTGAAAATGCCCTGGAGTAAACAGACGCCACACCACAGAAACGACCCAGAAAGTACACGAAAGAGAAGAAATTTGCCAACAGTAAACAAAAATAAACAGAATCCAGAGAGGTCATCTCCATCTCTTCCATAAATCTCATTATCAAGAGCGCTCATCAATAACAGCCCGAAGAACCCCAGCTCAAACGCCTACTGTTTTAAAGAGCTTATTTATCTTATATGACTGGGCGTGCCAACAGTCGGAACGCGACCGATGTTTTACATTCCTCTCGTCCAGAACCGTTTGTATTTATACATCTTAATGCTGTGCTTGGAGAATGTTAAGGAATATGCAGGTGTTAAATGCATGTGGAAGAGTAGGGAGTATTTGTAGTATGCAGGTTTTCATGTGTTACTTTAAGGATTGGAAATATGTTGTTATATGCAGGTTTTTTTATCATGCCTAAAAATTAAGAATGTGCAGATGTACAGGATCTTCGTGTATGCTTAAGAATAAGGATTGCGCAAGAATATTTAGATTTAGGGATATATAGGAATATGCAGGTTTTCAGGTATATGCAAGAAAAGAGAAATGTTGGAGGGTGCAGGTTATTTATTCTTCTGAGAGAATTTGGAACTGTTTGAATATACAGGTTCTATGCATGTGTAAGAGCTGTAAATATGGAGGCTTTGCATTGATCTGAAAGAATTGCAGGGTTTTCATAGATGACTAGGAATTGGGAGTATACAAGAGTATGCAGGTTCTTATGCGGTAGGGGAATTGGGAATATGTGTGTAGGGTCTTCATGTAGCCTGTGTGTTAGAATTTTCTGTGTGTGTGTGTGTGTCTCGTGCTTTGTTTTTATTTTTATGGCTTAGAACCAGATGTTGCGAAATGCTAAACAATGGGGAGCTTCGTACGTAACATGCTGGGGACTGAGTCAGAAAATTACTCAAATTCAGTTAGGATCTTAACAGTTGTGCGAATATACTGAGAACCTTTAAATTTAGCCATCACTGTACCGGTAATTGTTTTGCAGAGAGAGAGAGAGAGAGAGAGAGAGAGAGAGAGAGAGAGAGAGAGAGAGAGAGAGAGAATCATACTTGGTATTTAATGAATACAATTTAAGGAGGCAGAAACGTTTTCGGCCACCTTTAAAAACACTGAGGGAGAAATGTGTGACCATCCTGAAAAACGTTGAGATATAGATGGTAAACCATTCTTATCCATTCAACAAGCTGAGAGAAAGGGGGAATAATTTGTGTCATTTCCTTTGAAAAACCTGTGTATGTATATGAGAGAGAGAGAGAGAGAGAGAGAGAGAGAGAGAGAGAGAGAGAGAGAGAGAGAGAGAGAGAGAGAGAGAATGAATCATTCTTGTCCACCGTTAAAAAAATCGCCAAGAGATGCGAGCAGGAATAATTCGCACCTGATTCTCGGTTCGGGAGTCGCATTATGCGGAGCCGTCCAGTCTCGGGGCCTCATCAATCAGGCTGCCGTTAAACGGGGGCTGCAGAACGAGTCAACTCCCCGAGAGAAAATGGCCACGATTTTTGTATCACGGCCCAAGTTCGCCTGAAGAAGAGACAGAATAAAACTGGATTTTCCCTCTTTTGTTTTACCTCAAGTACCTTCGCGGCCATTGTCTCTTTGTGAAGGTTTTGTATTGGGTTTGATTATGTTTACATTTATCATAAGTTTACGTTTGGTACGTCATGACACATTTAAAATATTTACATTTTTTTTTCATTGGTAAAAAAAATTTCTTCGTTTTGGTAATAGAACCGGAGTATATTATCACGTTAGTGCCGTAATATTCAGGTAACACGAGGTGAATGATTTAGGATATAAAAGTGGCCTTGTCATCGTATATTATTGAGGCTTCTGCGTTCATTTATGTAGCTGTGGAAGTTTAATATTTTTTGTAGAAATTCCTTCGAAGAAAACAGCTCACTACTTGAATAATTTTCCGTTCGGTAATTTTTGTAGTTATATATATATATATATTATATATATATATATATATATATATATATATATATATATATATATATATATATATATATATATATATATATAATAATGTTATATACATACACACACACACACACACACACACACACACATATATATATATATATATATATATATATATATATATATATATATATATATATATATAGCTTGGCAGTTAAGAATTCTCTTCTTAATTCTTTCAAGATGGCCTTCATATAGTAGCTGGGAAAGCAAAATCTCAGTCATAAATTTTGGATTGCCAGCCAGCGAGCTAGGGTAGGGGATTAGCGGAAATGGTAAGCCAGGAAGGATTTAATGTTAATGGTCGGACAAGAACGAAGACGTTATATGGACGTTATCCAGGAAATGGGTAGGTTTAGATGAGGTGGGGGTTGGGGGGGACTACTACTGCATCTTGATGATTCTCTGAGCACGTCCGATGGTCCCGCAGATGTATCGCAGCAGGTAATATAAATAATTACTCAGACTGTTCCAAATATTTTATTTAGACTTTGCATAAGTATCCCCTTCTCTTTGCTTTGTATTCATTCTCGGGCCATGAAGGCACTAATAAATTTGTGCAGAAACGTTCAAACCTTCGTACTGTTTTTTAATAATAACACGAATTCCTTAACTGATTGGTAATTTCACTTTCCAGATACTGGATAAAGACACGAAATCTTCCTGTCAGTTTGAAACAGTTACATGATTTCCCCCCCAAAAATATTCTCAAGTATATTTGTCGGGAAAGTGAAAATGGCGGAGAAAAGAGTTTACAAGATCATATTCAATAAAGGATAGATGGAAGTGTAAGTTGATAGAGTTGATAGATGTGATGTTGAGGATAGTGGCTGGAGGTATATCCAATCAGTGCATGGTTGACATGGTCGATAGAAGTTCAAGTTGGAGAAGAAAATATGTTAAAGTTCATCCATATGGGATTCGTTTTTACTCTGGCCCTTTTTTTATATATAGCATTAATGAAGTGGCCCATGCTGGTGCCTTGATCGTTTCGGGGGTTAAAACCCAGATTTTGGAACTTCTTTATTTCTTCAGGTTTTACCTTTCGTAAATCTTTAACTTGTATTAAGTAGTTATTATATACAAAAATGACAACGTATTAAGTAGTTATTATATACAAAAATGACAACACAATTTACTAATATATACATAAAATTTTTTTTTCAGTAGAAAAATAGTCTAGTATAGAAATATATACAACTTACACTAGTAAATAAATATAATAAAATGTATCAGAAAATTACCTATTTACATTAAAGTATAGTAAAGTAAATTATTACAATATTTTCTAGTGGTATATAAAAGAATAAAAATGTGAATATGAAACCTGGAATTATGAAATACTGAATACAAAATACAGTATTAACTGCATCGAATGGAAATGAAATTGTGAAATATGGAATGGCATATGAATGTGTATAATAGTGAAATGTGAAATGAATAATTTTTGCAATATTTACCACACTCGGGTGCAATCTGTCAGCTGTGTCTTTGCCTTTATGGAAATGAGTTAAGCAGTTTCTGGTGTCCAAAAGGCAAAGAACTATCTTGCAGGTCTTGCATATCCCTTGGACCAATGTATGCCCCCTTTTTTTTCAAAAGAAATTGCAAGTCTGCCTGTTAGGGATGAATACTTGCATATGCTTTTCCTGGTTTGTTTGCTGCTCCAAAGTAGGAAGCTCAGCCCTCTGTCCTCCCATTGGCACTGGCACTGCTGCTCCTTTTATCAGTCAGGGGATGTGATTGGTCTGGAGACAGTCTGTTGACACTAGGAGATATCCAGGCTGAAGGCTTTCAGGTTTGTGGGTTTCTCTGAGAGAGCAGTGCGTTCCAATTTGTACATGACCCATGCATTGCTGGCACAGATGTCATTAGCAGACCTAAAGGTCTTCATATACCACCTCCTGTCTCTCACGGAGATTGCTTTTTTCAGTGCCATCCATCTTGCCTTAGTATTCGTGGATGACATTGGTCAGCTAATCTTACCTTCCTTTTGATAACCATACCTCCTGACTTGAGAAGAAGGGGCAACACCACCTTGAGTTGAAGATGGAGACCATCTTGTTGTCCTTCCAATAAATGGCAAGGATCCCATCATCCAAACAATAGTCCCAATTACCTCTTTTCACTGGTTCCTCAGGTAATCAGCAAGGTTCACACTTGTGAACAAACTCTCAGCATAGATGAAGGTATTCCTTGGGTCCATGATCGTAATTAAGGTGATGACAGTCTGGATACTGATGAGCATGGAGGCTTTTCTTTTTGTGGAAGGTTGTGTGATGGACATCGAAGGTAGTTGCCCCTTGTTACATCAGAATTTCATGAATGAACCATCCACGTTAGCATAGCAGAACTGAAAGCCAAGCTCATTAGGTTTGTCAGACGTACTGACACAGGCAGTCAGTTTTAGTTGTCTAGTAGACCACCATCACCTCATCCACTAACAAGTTTGGGGTCTCTCCAGCTTGCAGAAACTGCTTTGTGACGAAGTTGGAGACCAGTCGGATCTTGTAGAACCTGTCAGTGGATCCCCTTGCTTGTTCAAGTCGTTGAAGTGCAATAAAGACCTCATGAGTCTGAACTTATTGGAAGACATCAAGTCTGCCACTTGGGGTACACTGGTTCCAGTTGCCCAGTGGTCATCCAGACTGGGAAAGCTGGAAACTCCCATGTAGAGATCGATGCCCAGAACATTATGACTATCCATGGAAAAGATGGTGTTGATATCCTTCTAGTGGGCATATAGGTTGGTTTAGTAAACACTGTGGTCCAGCAGGTCTCCTGTGAAGAAGTCTTGAAAGCATTTATATGGGCTGGTCACAGTAGTTGAATACTCTTGTACTTCTTCCTTACCTCTATGGGCATCTGTTCTCCTATTGCTCTCTTCTTCAGGAAGGTCTTTGGCAGCACAACAACCGATGAGGAGTTACTACAGTAAAACGAGTTGCAATTGGTATTTTGTTTCACAAATATACAGAGACAATAAATATATTCTTTTAATTTGTCTCTTTGGCTCATGATTCTCTTGTGCTATCATAAGAACTGTATGCCATTGACTTTGCATAATATATTCTTGTAACTGTCTCATTATTGTGTCCCTTTTTAACTCACATATACTATCTTTCATGTGAGAAGTAATTTTGTTTATTCCAATTACTTTCTTGTGACGGGAACATCTAGGTCGTCGTCTCCAAACACAAGGAGAAAGTCAGGGTAGAGAGTAGTGTTACTGCTATCTATGCTCACAGCAGGAGCACTCAACATGTTTCCTGAGGCTTAGCTCAAAGGACTTCCCACTGATGTAGAAACGCACAGGGATGAAATTGTTGAAAGACAATTGGAAGACTGAAAGAGAGAGAAATATCCCTTTAACATGCCCTTTAGTATTTCCCCTTTAACTTGTCTTGTGCCTAACTTGTCCCCTTACCTCACATACATTTTCTTTATTATCAAAAACAATCCTTGAATGAATGGTAGTCACGTGCTATTTCACTCCTTGTTGTGCACAAAATATGCAATATTAAAACATTTTAATTTTATTTTAGTAGTATATATTATCAAGATGTAGGATTTATAGTTTTGCATTGCTGTTCTTAACAATGAATATGCTTTCTCTCTTTCTCAAGCCCAGATAGGGGGTATCGGGGTCAGGAAGGGCATCCGTCAGTAAAAGGTTTGCCAGAACATTATAAAATGAGCTGTTCAATGGGTGTTAAAAACGCAAAAGGCTTATTAGAAACTTGAGTTGCTAGATTAAAATCTAAGAAAGTGCCGTATTTCAAAAAGAAGTCCTTGAATGCATGGTCCTCATGTGTTGTTTTATTCAAATGTTGGTTATAAGTAAAAAAAATGCCATATGGCAAAACATTATTTTTTGTGTATTATAGTTTATAATAAGGTATTATAATTAAATCTAAAAATCCAAATGAAATCCTTGATCAGATGGTAGTCGCATGTTATTGCACTCAGGTATGTGTTTATACACCTGAAATATGCGGCATTGCAACACTTGAAATATAGTTTGCAGGAATAACATGGTTTATGGGGGAACTGTCAAAAAAGCTTGTGCAGGCAGGGTGGTTTACAGGACCTTGGGCACTCAGCCTTCATGGACTCTGCTGTTCTTTCTCAAGAGTATTTAGCACTTTCATTTTCATTTCATTTCATTTTTACTATTATCAATATTAAACACCATCATTTGCTATCACTATGCTTACTTTGAACAACCTGCCTGTGTTATATGAATTGTAAGGTTAAGAATTGTTAGAGTGACTGATGGCACGTCTGGATGCTTTCAAGGGTAAAACAGCAACTGCCAACTTCCGCTTCTCACTACTCCCTTGTTTGAAGACGAAGTCGTTTGTGATCTGATGAAAATGAAAATTATGCTTTCTTCTGTTAGCTAGTTGAAGATCACCCCTCTGGGTGATCACGTGACCAGCACGTGGTGTTTTCGCAATGTGACTAAAGTGGCCCAATGGGATTCTTGCCCAGGAAGGTGTTAAGACTACTGAGTTTGATAAGCAGGAAGTGAGGAGAGAAGATAGAAAAAAATGGGTAAAAAATTGATAGTGGTTAAAGACACCAAAGTTGAGGGAGTAAATAGTGCAAAATTCCATAATGGGATTATAGTTTCAGATGGAAGCATTTGTGGGTTTTAGGAGGGCAGGAAGAACGGATAAAACCAGTGAGTGGTGGTGATAGGAGATGAGATGTTTAGTGCCCAAAGAAAAAGATTTTTGGGGTACAATATGGAACAGAAAGGAAGGTCGTGTACAGAAGTACAGTACTGGAAGGCCGATTAAGGTGGTCAAGAGGAAATTGCGAGAGAAAAATAAGGCATCTAATGAAAGTAAGGTGGGAGAAAATGAGTAAGGTCTTAATGAGAACAGGAAAGAGAAGAGAGTAGCCACAGAATAGATGAAGCAAATAAGTTAGCAAGATGTGTCCAGAAAATAGGCGGTAAACGTGTGTGTCTGTAGGAGTCAAAGCTGAAGCCTGTAAAGGATTTTGAGTTAGCTGTACTTGATGGAAGTAAAGTAAGTATACTGAATACGAAAGGAGTAAAGATTGAAGCTGAAGAGATTTATTGTTTGCATAGTATTTGTAACATAAGCAGAACTGAAAGGGCGAGAATGTAGACATACGTAGAAGTTGTAATAAGGTTAGCATAAGTTCAGAGTATGGATTAATGTTTTTAGATGGCTTTCCATATGGAAAGAATGGATTGATTGAATGATTTTGAGTTATCTGGCATCGTGACAACTGGGCCATTGACGCCGATATCAGTTAAGTGAACAACATAGCTGCTATAAAAACAATAAAAAGATAAAAAGAAAATGAATGAAATATTATAATTTTGGGAGAAGACCAGCGTCGATAACAGATCTAAAAATGCTACTGGCATCGTACACCACATCCTTTCCAGTATCTTGGCAAGGATGAGCCTGCCATCCCGACCAAGAGCCTCAGAGGGGTAACGGTTTCTAATATCCCCAAGACTGGGGCACTCAGCCAGCAAGTGCCTCACAGTCAAGGGGACCAGACAATCCTCACAAAAAGGTTGATTCTCCCCGGTTATCAAAAAAGCTGTGTGTTAGGCGAGTATGCCCAATCCTTAAGCAGCAAAGAGCCGTCTCCCATCTTCTAGGCATATTGCCATACTTCCAAGAAGTGGAAGATGATAGGATGGTGAAAGACATAACAATTCGGAAGTAATACTAGGAATGAGCAGAACCTGCTAAGTGCTGGATATATGATGTGAAAAACCTATTGGATTGTACACACACACACACACACACACACACACATATGGAACTGTATCAATAGGGTCTTCATCAGGAACAGCCAAACAAACGCTATAGTCAACATTTTTATACCACTGGGACGTTCCGGCTTTAACACACTAAGCCATTTTCGACCTAAAAGAGGCGAAACACCAAAATATAAAACTTTATACTAGTAAAATACAAAATCAAAGAAAGGTCACACTCGAGAATAATTTTTTATAAACTACGTTATCATAAAAAAAGCACTACTCAGAAAAGAAAACGTAGTGACTTAAAACTAATACAATTCAGTGAACTACAATAGCCAATAAAACTAAGAAAAACAAACTAAAGACAAAATAAAAAAAATCAAATAAAACACAGAACTAAGAAACAGTAAAAAAGACAAACAAACACGAAAAGAAAAATTACACAATAGATAAATTAGCTTAATGACTGGAAAAAGAGAGCATATAGAAAATCAGTAGATTATAGATAACGGGAAGGAAGACTGATCTTGGTTGAGTTGTGGCTTAAGTTTGTGAATATATATATATATATATATATATATATATATATATATATATATATATATATATATATATATATATATATATATATATATATATATATATATATATATATATATATATATATATATAGATTCTAAAATCCTTAAATCAGACGATACTGAACAAGAATCTACAATTTTAAAATCCCTTATACTAAGTCTTGCCTGATTGCATGTATATATATATATATATATATATATATATATATATATATATATATATATATATATACACACATACACACACATACACACACATATACACATATATATATATATATATATATATATATATATATATATATATATATATATATATATATATATATCTATATACTGTATATCTATATATATATATCTATATGTGTGTGTATGTATGTATGTATATGAGTACATGTGTGTATGTGTTATATATATATATATATATATATATATATATATATATATATATATATATATATATATATATATAGTTTAATTTTATAATGGTAGTACAGGGTATGAAGCGTCAGACTCCATGTCCTATGCCATTTGGTAATTTTCATTCTATTCGGTGATGGATTTTCAGGAGTTAATCCACTAGTCATCATTTATGAATTATGTATGAGATAGTAACGATTATGTTGTTTTCCTACCTGGAGGTTAGGTTAGGTTCGTATATATTTATCCAGTTGTTGCCATGGAAACTGTCCAGCCAATACGGAGACTGCACTCATTTGCATTCATTTTTACTTTAGTCAAGTAGAATACGAAGGTTTCAAGATGTCTGAAATTCAAGAAACGTGATACGAAAACAAATGGCTCATGTTATGAAATTAATCCATGAAGACATGTTTAGCTCAAATTTATTGCACAAATTACCTTTCAAGGAGAAATTTATGTCCCTTTCTTAAAATTCTGTAATTGATTTTTTCCTAAAATCTGTAACCGTCAATTTTTTTTCTATTTGTTTCTGCTTAATTTTAGTTCAGCGTTCATATTAACTGTTTTACATATAATTCTTTACATTTTATATCAATCGTTTCTTATATAAGTCTTCATACATTTACTTATCATTGGTTTCTTGCGCAGTTCCTTCTTCATACATTTACTTATCACTGGTTTCTTGCGCAGTTCCTTCTTACAGTTGCATAATATATCAGTTGTTCTGCATCGTCTTTCTTACATTTCCGTATCACTAGTTTTTCTTTTTCCTTACAATTATGAAGTATGTACACACTAGTGTCAATGCTACACGAGCTCTCTCTTGAACTTAAAAGTGCAGAAATTGTTCACTCTGGTCCTCCCAGATATTCGGCATCAGCTTCAGGTAACCCTGTGGATTAGATTCCTGGATGAGAAGTCCATTACTTTTAGATAGATGTCCCATCCATCTCCATCTGGACGTCCCCACTTCATCACGGAGGAGGAAGGAGTGTCATGACTAGATATTCGAATTGATAATGTTGGGAAGGCGATGGTATCCATATTGTTGCCATCATTTTTATTATTTTTTTGTTTTTGGTTTTATATTTCTAAAGCTATAATGCTACATTGTTTTTGTCTTTATTAAAGTAACCTTACTACTGCTACCACTACTGTTGCTGTGAATGTAAATGTTACTACTACTCTATTGATACATTTATTCTGTTGCTCTTGTTACTACTGCCACCACAGTTTTCTTTGTAAGCTGTACCACTGCTATTACCTTTATTTTCTAAAAATGGTAGCATAATCTTTACCTGGAGCTGTCTGGAGAAGTGCTGGGCGGCTTTAGATTTATCTTGGTCATCAGTAAATCGACTATCAGCATGATTGATTGGTTGATTGACCGAATTTTATCTGGCATCAGACAGCTGGTTTTTGTGTTAACATTGGATTTTCTTGCATAGCATTAAAATGAAGGAACATGACATTCATCTCCGAAATCACATCTATTTATTATCTTCGTTATATGTCATCGAAATTCTGTGATGAGTAGAAATGAAATCAAGTCAGTGCTTAAAATTAAAGTCAACGAAAAATATAGGAGTAAGAGATATGTTTGTAACGGTTAAAGCATTTGCTCTTCTGTATTTCAAGGTTATTGTGTAACGTCTTTATTGATTCAGACAAATTATTAAGTACTTGCTTTTCACGTTAATTTTTGGATTCCTTCGATTATTCCATTCCTTAAAATTATCTCAGTCTCTGATTCCCTTACTTGGAAGCTGAATAAAAAGTATTTTGGAGTAATCAGAAGGATTTTACAGGCGTTAAATAGCTCAGACAAGCTGTGGAACGTTATTGCCATGCCATGTCTTAATATAGTGAAGGTTTAAAGCCTTTTACACAGGGAAGTTGAGATAGGTTTGAACTGCACAGAACCACAACTTTATTCGTATTTGCATGAGGGCTGTAGAAAAATAATAAATATGATCAAGATGTCTCAGCCCTTTCATGTGATCTAATTATTATATTCCTTTAAAACTCTATGTAAACAACCCCTTCCCTCTAACCAGAATCAGCAGCGTAGCTGATTCGACTCGATAAAGTCTGGGGAGCACTTAGACCTCGCCTTTCTTGGCAGGTGCTGCCGGAGCCTTTTTAACACGCTCGGCATTGCTCCCAAGGAGCTTCTTCTCTAGAAGGAGGAGAGGGAGCGGAAAAAAAATCGCAGCATCTTATTGCCTCCGTCAAGATTTGATAATGCATGTGACGTTGAAGTGTTCCTTCAAAATTAGCGACAGCGTTTTGCCGAAAGAGGATCAGAGTCAATCGATCAAGAGAGGATAAGACGGCCTCGAGGAAGAGATGCTTGATAGCCTCCTTTCCGGGAGATTTATATCTTGGAGGGTTTCTGGTTTGCGTTTTTAGGATCAGGGAGTGCAAAAATATGCATGAGAAGGGACGGGAGACTTAGAAACACCGTGGTACAGTAGAAAGGAAACAGAGAGGTGGGTAGAATGGGTGGGGGTTGAGGGTTATCAAGCTAAATATGTTTTCACCCTTGACATTTTTAGTTTGAGGAATTCTTACTACCGATGTGCTGTGCATCTTAATAGGACTTCAGTCCCATAGCTTATCTCTGAAAACCACATTAGATCTTTTTATTTTCATTGTTATCTGATTTATTATTCCTTATTATGCATTAAGAATAGTTGTAAAGAAAAAATAAGACTCTGTAATTCCAGTAAGTTGCTAGTTAAATTGTAGGTAACCATATTTTGTAGCGTGATTGATATACTGTGCTTAGAATGTCAAGTAAATAACCTGCAATATACTCTTCCTTAAATGCTTTTGGAAGGTCGTATTTTATAATGTTAAGTTGGATCATCTTTTCTTAATCTTGAACGTGTGTTACGTTCAGCATGATATGAGTGTACCTAATGCAGGATGTAAATTCAGATACATTTTAGAGACCTCTTTTGCGAAATATGCTAATGGAAACTTTTTTTTCGTCATTTTTATGCAAAGCAATAATTCCGTGATCCTGATATGAACAGAGGGTGCAGTTGCTTTACTCTAAAGATGTTCTTCTATACATTATATATATATATATATATATATATATATATATATATATATATATATATATATATATATATATATATATATGTATATGTATATGTATATGTATATATATATATATATATATATACCGGAAAAAATGAAGAATGGTTTTATATGGTGCTGGCTTTATGCCAATATGCCTTCTTCAGAGGATATATATTCATATATATACAGTATATATATATATATATATTTATAGTATGTTACAAATGTATGTCTTTTATGTCTTAGAATTCAAAACACTGTGAAACTAGGCATTATCAGAAAAAAAGTTGGTTGAATGATAGTTTCCACTGACCTCCTCACATCTTGTATGTTGTTCTTTTATCGTTTCCATTGTTTTTCCAGTTTCCATTGTTTTCCAGTGTGACCAATATAAAACTTGTCACTGACTGGAATCTGCTGGCTTTATTGCCAGAAGATTTCAACTGTTTGTTATATCGTTCTTAGAGGACCGATTCAAAGTGGTAGGAATTGAAATTATAATATACAGTATATTGTAGCAGGTTAAAATTTTTGTAAATTTTAAACGAACGTGTCTAATACAAAACGGTTAGTCTGTTTCATCATCAATGTATTTAGGACTACAAATATTTGCACCTGACAAGTGTTTGCAGAAGTATTGGTGGGTTTTCTGCGGTATTTAAAGTCGTACCCCCAGTTTTAGTGACAGGTCAAACATTTAATTTCGTCAATAAATGTACCTGACCCTTATACAAATTTCTTAACACTGGATATAGAGGTTACATGTTGCTCCTTTACCCTGTCTTTTAAGCACCTTCCTTAGAATTCAACTTCTTGCATATTTCTTCTAAGTATATATATATATATATATATATATATATATATATATATATATATATATATATATATATATATATATATATAGTAGCTTAGAGAAACCTTCTGTGAAACTAGGCATTATCAGAATAAACTATCAGTATATTGTTTTTGTGCCAAATATTTGCACCTGCCCAGTTTGATTGAATGATAGTCTTTTTCTTAGAATTCAACTTGCAAATCTACTAAAAATTCCACTGACCTCCTGTGTAGGCATTATCACACATCTTGTATGTTTGTTCCTTTATCATCTTGTATGTTGTTCCATTGTTTTTCCAGTTTCCATTGTTTTTCCAGTGTGACCAATATAAAACTTGTCACAAGACTTACGAGGAATCTGGTAAATACATTCTTTAGTATTGCCAGAAGATTTCTTTATGAGTACATGTTTGTTATATTGTTCTTAAACGCTACATTAATTCCAAAATTCTTAATTAGGTGGGGAATATCTTTGAAATTATTATTATATGGCAGTACAAGAAGGCTTTTTTGTGTTAAAATTTTTTGTAAATTTTAAATGTCTTCTTTGCCGCTTTAATGCATTGTCTAATACAGATAGGAAATTTAAATTTCTTGCCTATATTCTTAATCATGTCTGTTTCATCATCAATGTATTTAGGACTACATATACGTGATGCTTTTAAGAACATGGATGTGAAAACTGATTTGTTAACTTTATTGTTGTTACCAGAATAAAAATGAACATAGGCAGAAGTATTGGTGGGTTTTCTGTAAACAGAGTATTTAAACCGATTATTAGTTCTATACATTAGGCAATTCAAAACGGGTAGGCAACCATCCTTTACCATTTCGATAATAAGTTTTATTGATGGCACTAGTTTATTTTATTTAACAAAAGTTATTTACATTTTCATTATCTGCCAAACATATATAATTTCGTCAATATACTTGAATCGTACTACATTGCGTGGAATGATTTTGATGAATATTTTGCTTTCGAAAAATTCCTTATACAAATTTCTTAACACTGGATATAGAGGGTTACATGTTGCTCTCAGTATTACCATACCAAAACTGAGAGCAACATTTCTCGTTGAATTAAAATTTACATTCTTTTGCAGACATGTTATCAATTCTGACTGCTTTTTGTTCGGCCATATTTCTTTTCCGTCGAAGTGTGTAAAATTAGCTTTTATTCAAGATAATGATTTTCGTGTCATTTCAAAGATGAATATTTTAATATATATGATATTTTAAAAAATAAGTAAATATCATCAAAAGTTCAAAATGATGAGTTGAAGTCAGTCAAAATAACGATTCGTTGTAATGATATGTATGCCAGCTATTGCACATTGCAACGTAATGAAAAATAGTGCAAAGACTTTGAATCTGTGAAAAACTTCTTTGATCGGTCCGTGTAAAACTACTTTTTAAGCTAGGACGCTCATTTGGTGTCATTTTAAATGCGAGTAGATGTGAAGTATATCAGTATGTTGAAAACCAAAATAACAAATAGAAAAGTTCAAAATTACAAGTCTCTATAGGGGGTAAATACCAACTGTACGCCCCCGCCGCTGCACCTGTTTTTATTTTTGCTGTACATTCGTTTCTGTCTCATTTCTTCCATCTCGATGTTCAGCTTCTCTCACGATTGCTTAATGGTCCAGATGTGGGATTTTCTCGGAGTTCCAATTGAAATCTCTGTACATCAACTTATTTTTGTTGCAGATCTTTTTATCTTGCTGTCCAACCACTCCAACTCCTTTTTACTGCTTTTAGCGCTAAATGGCCTGAAGTGCCTAAGTGGTTGGTGCTATAGTCTAAATGTCATGACTCATTCATTCGTGATGGAAAGTTGAAGTTCGGCGAAACATTTTTCTTTTGTAAATTGCCTTGAAAAGTATTGACCAAAAATAACGTATCTAATGCACCATCCAGACAAAATTATGATAAATTGACTTTACAGCAATATATTACTTATTGAAATTATGTAACCCATTGTGCTTTAAAGCATATTACTCTCTTTTTTGACGGCTTAGATGCACTATATATGTATTGTAAATTAGTTTCATTTATGACGCTGACGCTTGATTTCGTTTACAGCTGATGCCCGAGATTTTGGATTATTTATACCTCGCCTCGTTCTTGTTTGACCATCATTTCTGGTAGCAGCGCCCTAAAACAGATCATATGCATAATATACTTGACATAGTACTATGATTATGATGAAATCACAATATTCAGATTTCCATATTCAAATTTCCCGTCATTTGACATTGTAGGTACATTACTTTTTTAATACTTGAGGTCGGGATTAAGGATTTGGTATGGTCAGGTGTGTGGGAAGGACTAGAATTCACTAATTATTTATTGAATTACAGCATTTAGTCATATATACATATATATATTGTAATTGCGAACTTTTGTTTAGGATGTATCAGGCACGACTGATTTTTATTTGTGGAGAAATTTAAATTGCTTACAAACATATAAATGCCACAATAAATGGGTATAAATTGTAGGAGGGCAGTAGAAATCTCAAACATAGATGGGTACTATTTAGATGATGGAGAGGTGTAACTGTCACATTTAGGGGGAGAATCAGTGTTTGACTATTAGTTAGGGAATTAGGAGAATTATTATTATTATTATTATTATTAATTAAAAATCAACGGACAATCACTTTCCATTTTTTATTAGGAGAAAAACTCATTAAAAGCTCTTTCTGTTGTTTTATACACATTTTTACATTAGAGCAATTCATACAATACTGCTCCTAGCTTTCAGGAAGTCCCCGGATTGAAAATCTTACCAAAAGGGCACTCTGAAGATGATGGCTGAGAACAGTATTTTACAAATTATTCGTACATGAAAATATTATTTTTACAGGAAGAAAATGGAAACATTCACTTCATGGGTCTGTTTCTCCAATTATTATTATTATTATTATTATTATTAATTATTATTATTATTATTATTATTATTATTATTATTATTAGTATTAGTAGTAGTAGTAGTAGTAGTAGTGCAGCCACTGAAGTTGCGTAATTTAGTATATGCTATTGATATTGGTATTTAACAAACTGAAATATAAAGGTACATTTTCCACAGAATTTTGTGTTTAAGAAGAACAAGGTTTTTGGAGTCGTAAGTGGAATAATTATTAAAAATATGTCTTTTACATATGAGAACATTAAGAACCTCTCTTTTCTGCTCATTGACTTAAGTTTATCTTAATTTCATGTTGTATATGTTATAAAACATAGTTTATGAGAGAGAGAGAGAGAGAGAGAGAGAGAGAGAGAGAGAGAGAGAGAGAGAGAGAGAGAGAGAGAGAGAGAATGTTGACGTAAAATGTTGAGCGAAGATTTAACGAAAAGAAGAATGTTATGCGCGGTATTGTTTCACGGGCATTGTGATACAAAATGTTTGATTAAGGCAGCATCAGATGTTAACGGACAATAGCTCATGAAAATGGAACATTTCATGACAATTTAATTTTGCAACGTGAAGACATTCTGTGGTAAGTTTTAGGTAAATGTTATGTTTGCCGGTTGAAGTGGGGAAGGAGAGAATAATCATAGAGTACGTAGAAAGTTGATCAAGTTTAGCTTACTGTTATTTTCCAGCTAGTAAATTTTCTGGCGCTGATGACCTTGTAGCAACACCTCTGCATGTCGACTCATCAACAACCCTATGTATTTCTTTTATATTTCACGTCAAAAATATTTCTCCAAGGTCATCGTAAGATCTGGGTCCAAAACCTTTTTGAAGTTTCAGGCTTATAAATCTTGAATTATACATTAGCCGTAAGAAAATATCTCCAAGAGTATCTTATTTGGCAAATCGTTTTGACGCGGAGTAATTGGATAACTTTGCTATTAGTGCGCATGTGCTCGTGCAAGACAATGTAAATAGACTCGATTTTTTGGATAACACTGCAGATCACTTTGGTTTATAGTCAGTGGTTGTTGTTTGTTTTGGCAATGTTCATTATGAAACTTTTCATGCCCTGTTTGAGAACTCATAGAAATGACGTCCTCGGAGAGGAGCCTTATGCAGTATCCTTTACTTATGGAGAACATGGAAAAAGAAAAGACATTCTGATATCTGTTCATGCTGTGCTAATCAGTAGCTTTAAATCAAGGATTCTTTAGCTGATTAGATGTGTCGGATCTGTCCTTGAGTTGGAAGGTAAATCCATCCATCATTTCTCAGCTTGTCATTTGTTACTCTCGACGTTGCTTCGATGCGATGATATTGGTTTTATGTCCATCACGTACTCAGGTTTATCATTGCGTTGTAATTATCGTTTTTATGGATGCTGTGCCTAGATCTCCCCGTGGGAGGCGGAATGCATCACTTTGATTAGCTGTGCAGATTCCTTGCGGGTGTGCTGCTCAGTCTCCGGCGAATATTCTTGTTATTGCTGGCCATGTCCCATGTCCTTTCATGGAAGTGGGGAAGTTTAGTCAGTGTCGTTTTTCAGCCTTATAAGAATAGCAGTCACGCAGAACAGGACATCATGCGCTTAGCTGATGCTTTTATAAGTCTTTAGACGTTTGCCATTCATACCGCTTGAAAGTTTATGCCACACCAGTAAAACGTTTCGACTGGCGTTTTAATTATCGTGCTTTATTTTCCCTCACCAATAATATTAGAAGGTGAAATATGCGATACCTTATGCTTCTTGTGTTCAGTTCCTCAATGGACGGGTGGGTACCGTTCTCAGCTAGCACTCTGCTGGCCCCGCGTTTGATACTCCGACCAGCCAATGAAGAATTAGAGGAATTTATTTCTGGTGATAGAAATTTTTTTCTCGCTATAATGTGGTTCGGATTCCACAATAAGCTGTAGGTCCCCTTGCTAGGTAACCAACTGGAAGAAATCTAATCCTTCGGGCCATCCCTAGGAGAGCTGTTAATCAGCTATACTTAACTTTCTTTTGTTGGTTTGTGTAATTGTGATGGGCCTTTGGACTGGAATTTTCTTTGGAGGTCTTGTTGGCAAAAATTAACTTAAATTGCCAGTTACTCATTTTCCATTAAAACGATATTGTGACGTTTAGAACCTTCAGCAGTTTCTCCCCAGAAAGGTCTCCATAGATGATTTTCTTCTGAAATACATATTTATTTTGGTCGGTTGTTTTTATGACTTATTACTACACGGAGTATGGTGTCTCTTTTTTTTTATCATATTTATTATTACGACGTAGAGCCACCAGTGCTACCATATTAGTCATTATCTTTTCACCATTTCAAGAACAGTAAAAACAGGTTTATATAAGAGCAATAGTCTTGTTGCGCAAGCCACCAAAGAAAAATAATCCTTTATTGACAGTAGACAAAATGCAACTCAAGCTTTGCCTTAAATCACATTCTACTCTTTATATATTCAGGGCATAAATTACATACTAACGCTATTGGAAGTACTAGGTGATAAGAAATCTCTCTCTCTCTCTCTCTCTCTCTCCGTAGTTCACTATTGATATATTTACGCTTTTCAAGGGGCTTTATTTATTGTATAAAACTTCATCATGTTTTATCTCAACTTTCATTTTCTCTGCGGTGACTTTTCTAATACTTTTACTTGTGATAGTGCGATTAAGTAGTAAATAGTCCTGTGGAACGAGTTCGTAATGGTGCGTCGAGTTATTAATTAATCGTCTTGATTATACTGTTGTTGAATTTATGGGTTCAGTGATTCGCTGTTGTTCGAGATAATTGTTTTGATTTGTGATGCTCTGCTTAACGATTGGCCGTGAATATTTTTTCCCCATCTCTCCTGGACCTCTCTCCGTTCAGTTTTTGATCGGATGTAAATTGTCGACCCGACAATTATGGGACTAACCATCCAAATTGCCTGTCAATCAACTAATCATCAGTGCAATCACCCTTAAACTTGATATTACAAATTTCCCTTTGGATTAAAAAAAAAAAAAGAAAAACATCGAAGGCTTCCCCCGAGGCTGTACGAGGAGAAAGAGCAGTGATCCGAGCCATCTTACTCGAGTGAATCTTTCATACATTATTAATTCCTGCCTCAGGGAAGAAGGGCTACCAAGGAACATTTTCAAAAGTGAATTATATACACTACTGTTAGCGCAACTTCGGTCCCGAGGACGTAACACTCCTGCAGTTAGGAGAGGTTGGAATTTTGATCCGTAGGTTTGGCGTTGAGAGAGGATGAGAGAAAACGGCGTGGGGGAGCGGGTACACTGCCGTATCTGCAGCTTTGGGTTTTGCGTTCTGAGAACAAAAACGAGTCAGATTTACCTGCTTCAGCCCTTCAGTAGTTGAGTCAGTAATTAATTCATTCAGAAAGATTGCAGTGCAAAATAATAGTTTAGAAGTTACTCATAGGTCCCCTTTAAGTGATAATTTTTGGAGGATCTCAGTCTGTGTATTGCAATAATAGTCCTTTCTTCCAGGAAGTATAATTAAGTTTTTAAGTGGCTTTCTCTTGAGTTGATAACGCTTCTGATTTGTCGACTTAATTATGTTCTAGAGCCACAGATTGACCAGCTGTATCCGAGAAATAAAATTTCTATTTTTATTTCCATCTCTTCAATGAATCCTTGTCGGATATGTTACGGGCATAATTAGGTTCTTTTGAGATGTAGTCGACAGACAGCTAAATGGATCCACCCCCCAAAAAAAAAAAAAAAAAAAAACACACACACACACACGCAAACACACAAAAACAAACAGAATTGTCTTCTTGGTGTCATAGATAGAATGTTGGAATTCGATTGTTATGAACGTGGGATCAAGACCACACATTTCCCCCAAAATGTTTGCTATAAATATCCTTTGGGGATGCTTGATTCTCAGTTATAGAACGTGCCGAGAAAAAGGTTCCAGATATGATTCTCTCTCTCTCTCTCTCTCTCTCTCTCTCTCTCTCTCTCTCTCTCTCTCTCTCTATCTATATATATATATATATATATATATATATATATATATATATATATATATATAAATTTCAACAATATATATTTTTTTTTTTTCTGTGAAAAAAGCAACAGTGTTCACTATACTATTTATAATTTTGTCTGATGGATCTTGGATGAGTCCAGTGAGAAGAAAAATTATAAAAAATTAGCATATATCATACACCACTTCAAAAGGCTCATTGCAATGCCTTGGAACTCCCTGCTCACTCTACACCGATCGTCAGTACCTCTGGCTTCCTGAATGCTAAGACCCTCTTTACCAGTCCCTCTTTTACTTACTCTATCCAGGCCTTGCAAGGTCACCAGTCTTCTTCCTTCTATCATTCCCGAATTACAAATTCTTCACCAGGCTGCTGTCCGTGAATCTTTCCTCATGAATAAACTGAATAATTTAAAACAATTGATCTAACATCGTGCTTACTTTCTGTTCTTCCAGCACTAATTACGGGGACGAACGGTTTATCTCAACAGCTCCTACTTTTCTTTTTTTTTTTATTGGATACCCACATCCTCACTTCCATGAAGGAGAGTTGGCTATGCAGTACATTCAAACATCCCACTGTGGCATCCATAGACACTACAAGTCATGTGCCCACACCCTGCTACCCTCCTTTACATATTCTGCGACCCACTCTCCTTCTCCCCTCCCACTATCGTCCGTTATAATTACACCCAAATACTTATACAAATCAACCAGTCCTACCCCTAATAATATTCCTTGCTCCACCTTTACCCTCGCTATTTTACTCTTGGTCAACAGTTGTAAAGCACTGAATTATCTCCAAACAGTAGCCATTTTACGCTCTCTTCGTAAATCAGCTTTCTTATCCTACAATTTTACACATATACTGTACCGACTACCCTTTCTCTGCCTTCACGCATCCCTCTATCCATAAAGATATATAAATAGCCATTGGAATATACTTACCAGACCATCACTTCCATGTACATTTTGAAATGCACACTTGACTTTCATCGTAAAAACACATTTCTGTTTCATAACAAACAGTTAATCCAACAGCTTCCTTGCCTGAAACATTTTTTTGTATCCGTCAGAATGCTACTTATGACATTTGCCTGCATTTGGCTTATCTTATGCCCCATAATTCATATACATGTCTATATCGCTACCTTAATACAATATAACAATTATTTCTCCGGTGCATTCCATTGTAACCTTTCCCTTACAGACATACCTGACAAACCTTGGGCAACCCCTTATTCACACTATCATCTCTATAGCACGGCAGTTCAACCGTAACCACATTCTTCATTCATCAGCCTATAAAACGTTTGTCCTTAGGTCCTCAACAGTCACTTCCTTGAACAGTCTCAAACAACACAAACTCCTCCACTCTTGTGTTATTCATCTCTCTCTCTCTTCTGTTTTGCACATTCTGCGTATCTTTAAAATACTCACCCGTTGGTCAGAGGAGAGCGTTCACTTTGTGTAGCACCTCCATCTCAACTTTTGTTGTGAGACTCATTTGTTATTAAGCTTACTTTCGGTGCTACTTCTGTGTAAAACAGCTTTCTGTTCTCCCCAAAGACAATATCTCTCATCTTCCACCAAAAATCTCATTTCCTCATCCCATTTCTCACTGTTTTCATTTTTTTTTTTTTACCCACAAAAACCTTATTTTCATTTCTCTAACTTTAATCCTACCCCCATATTCATCCATTTTTCCTTATATGCTATCCTTACTTTTTTTGATAAAACCCATTTGTGTAAATTATACTTACAGCCCCGTTTTCACAATCTCTCTCCAACGCTTGACCCAAATAGTGACCCTTCTTCCTCTCGCCATCATAAGAAAAAAGTTAAGTATATCTTAGTTTAACCAGACCACTGAGCTGATTAACAGCTCTCCTAGTGAGAGCTGGCCCGAAGGATTAGATTTATTTTACGTGGCTAAGAACCAACTGGTTACCTAGCAACGGGACCTACAGCTTATTGTGGAATCCGACCCACATTATGACGAGAAATTAATTTCTATCACCAGAAATAAATTCCTTTAATTCTTCATTGGCCGGTCGAAGATTCGAACGCTGGGCCAACAGCGAGCTAGCCGAGAACTCTAACACAACCTAACAGACTCTTGTCCTCACTGTTCTCTCTTTCCCAAGTATTCTCATAAATGATCTTCATTTTAAACCATGTATTACTAGTGATCAGTCCCATTCGTGCACATTGCCATTAGACCCCCCGTTTCATATTCGCCAGGAGCTCTAAATCTATATATCATTCCATCTTTGTTTCTGTCAACTCCTTTTGTAATTGAATCACCCAGCACACCCGTCTTTGTACATTCTTCAAGCCAGTCGGGTACAGTTTCAGACACATCCCAAAAACATCCACTTCCATTCACATTCTGTACCATCTCTGGACCACACAGACTCATTATTTTAATTTTTTTCGTGTCAGACACTATTTCACTCATACACTCCTTTAACTGGGACACTTGCATTTTTTCACTCGCCCTCAAAGCCATCTTGAAAATACAAATGGTACCCCTTCCATAGCTCTACACCGCTTGGCTATCCTGGACACAATTGCTCTTTGTATTTCCCATTCATGAGCACTGCACTTTCACCTTTTATTTCGCTAATGCCGAAATCATACTATCAAATCGTAGAGTGTATGGGGCTGCAAACCCCATTTGGTGATTCCAAGAGTGGAAGCAATATCTCACTGATAAAGCAAGGTCCGTTGTTCGGTCTTGGACAACCACCTACCAGTCGACCCATATTTGATTGGCTACCACCATCAGCTGAGAACCAGAAGTGTACTGTTCCGGTTCCCCTTCCTATGGAAAGGAAAAAGCAGTGAGAAAAATATATGTACACACACACATATATATACTGTATATACATATGTATATGTATATATATATATATATATATATATATATATGTATGTATATATATATATATATATATATATATATATATATATATATATATATATATATATATATATATATATATATGTGTGTGTGTGTGTGTGTGTGTGTGTGTGTGTGTAAGTAGGTGAAGAGAGGAAGGAATTGAGAGAGACTGCCTTTTATTTTTTCTTTACAGTTGGAATCGATGTGCTTAGAGCGTGCGATTTTATAAATGAATTTCATCCCTGTGCAGGGAAGTCCTTGTTTATGCAAATGTGTGAGCATACGCTCTAGGTACATTGTGTATATGAATATATAATGCTAACAATCATGTAAAAGCTTATGTTTACAATTTGTGAAAGTATGAAGTATTATTCGTTTAATCTTTAAGATTAATCCTCACTTGTCGTAGCTTCAGTTTTATTGAAAATTCTTTTGCCTTCCGAATTTTTAGTTGTAAATTGGGAGGTATTTATTATTTCTTATCTTTCTTTAAGAATGTTGCATGAGTTAATCACCACTAGAGGCCAAGTCATACTGAGGTTACATCCAAACTCAAATATTATATTAAACAGGTTTTAATATCCGTAAGCAGATTGGCATAGTTGAAAAAGTGAAGAACATTTCAAGATACATTTCTGATTAACAGAATTTTTATCGTGCAGCTGTTGCTTTTTAATTTCTGATGTAATTCACTTTCAATTACTGTACACATTTCAAGCAAATGCCCGCGTAATTTTGTTATGAAAGCAAACATCTTGATATCTGTCAGTAAACATTCATTAATATCTGTTGATTTATTTCGGTGTTTATTAAAAGTCTTCCTGCCACTACATTGATTATATCTATTACGAAAACTCTCTCTCTCTCTCTCTCTCTCTCTCTCTCTCTCTCTCTCTCTCTCTCTCTCTCTCTCTCTCTCTCTCTCTTAATTTCAACTTCCCTGTACATAGTGAAGTGAAGTTAATTTTGCAGATTTGTTTTATATTAATTTAGTTAGGTATTTTCTAGCACATGTTAATCCTACCACGTAGACTCTGCTGGAGAAATTTCTCTGTTACCCTTAAAACTGTTTAGCAATATCAGGTTTTTTTTCACCGCTTTCATGAAAATTAGTAAATTACAAATGACTTCTAAAGAAAAAAACCCATTTGAAAGTCAAAGAACCATTTTCTAAGTTTAATTTTAGTCGACCGCGGGTTAATTGTTTTTCGTCGAGTTTTTCCTCGCTTTTTTTTTAATTTCGTAGAATTTCTTCCACATTTAATGGCATCGGTTGCTTATCTTATTTTCTAACGATTTACTCCAAGTTGCGTCTGTTTTGTTAAATTTTTTTTTTTTTATCACAGTTACTTCGTGAATATGCCATGTGTCCGTACGTGTTTTCCTTTTTTTTTTTTTTTTTTTTTTTTTTTTTTTTTTTACTGCTTTTCGTACTGTATTCCTATTTTCATTAATTTTTCCTCAATATTCGTAAGATTTTTCCGATGTTTTCGCCGTTTCAACTGAGTCTTTTATAAATCACACACACACACATATAGGTGTACATGGCCAGTAAAATAACCAGTGACGAGGATCCGACAGCAGGTATTGTATATTTCTGTTAAGATGACTGACAGGAATGATTGTTATGACAGAATACGTATTTTTATATTCATAGTAACAATAAACCGAATATAATAATGGATTTCTGAATTGTGATTCTTTTCTTCATGAAGAGCGAATGTAAAAATCATTCGCAGAGATGATCACTGTCAAGGCAAGTTTTTTTTTTTCATTTTAGGTGTAATTCTTTGGGAGTGGCACTCGTAAGTTATCTTAATTATTGCTCTGTTTCTCATTTCTTTTTTATTTTCAGATTGTAGGGTGGAGATACTTTTCTCCCCAAGCGTCTGGACAGCCTCTCCCATTCTCACTCGTCTCCGTATATGGTAGCAATTTTTTTTCTCTCTCTCTCTCTTCCTCTTTTTTTGTCGAAATTAAATTATAAGTATATCTCTCCACCTCGAAATACCGTGGTATCGCAATTAGGCGAAAATTTACGACTTCCAATCTGTTTTTGGTATTTTGATTAAAAAAAGGAGGATTTTGTATATTCATAAACTTTTATGAATGAAGTTCTTCGTGTTTATGTAAATGACCCCGCTCCAACCCCGGCGGAATATATAAACTCGTAAATGTAGAAATCACCTTAATTTTGAGCCCATAAATGCAAACCCCTTAATTGTAGTCCCATAAATGTAAACTCCCTGATTGTGGAGATCATCAGCAAAGGCCCCTAACGGTATTATTATGCAGCTTACCGTGCCTCTTAAAAAGGAGCCTTCGACTACGTTATTAACGAAAAAGAAGAACTTTCGTTCGGCGGGGCAGCCCGTCAGGCGTTTTTCCTATGGAAAAGGGGACGCCAAGTGGCCGCGCTGTAAAACGCCTTTTGCTTCCCAGCTGCTTTTGTTATGAAAATCAGTCGCTGACGCTTAAACGCCTTCAACATCTTCATGCAAGCGCTAATTGGCCTCGCTTTGCGATTTTATTGATTTATAATCTCTCGGTTTCGAAGCTTTGTACCGTTGCCCCTTAGTTTCTGCTTGTTCATGTTGGAAAAAAATACAAGTGGTAGTCAGCTTGAGAAGTTTATTGAACTGCATTCCAACAGTAAAGTATATATATGTATATATATGCAGTATATATATATATATATATATATATATATATATATATATATATATATATATATATATATATATATATATATGTTTGTGTGTGTCTGTGTGCTCATGCATAAATCGAACATAGCTCAAATTTATGTATGTATTTCAGTACCTAAATTATGCCGTAATCTCTCTCTCTCTCTCTCTCTCTCTCTCTCTCTCTCTCTCT
>NC_089787.1:43564681-43612181 GCF_040412425.1 Macrobrachium rosenbergii
TGAATGTGGTAATTATAGACGCATTGCACTTACATCTCAGTAGGGTGGAGAAAGAAATTGATATAATGCTTAGAGATATAAAATCTGATTTTAGAAAAGGCAGGCTTTGCGCAGACCAGATATTTAAGTTGAGACATATTGTGCTAAAATCCTCTCAAGACCTGTGTTGATTATGAAAAGCATTTATCAGCATACTCAGACCAATATGGAAGGTCTTGCGTTGCTGTGTTGTTTTGTTAAATATGTAAAGAGAATTGAAGTATTCCTTGAACGAAGTAAATACAAAGTTAATATTAGTCGTTGGAGTTTTCTCAGGTTTGTGAATTAGCAGTGAACAATGGTGTCTTATACGGTAGTATTGCCACCTTTGTTCTTTTCGTCTTTCATGGATTTTGTAATGAGTGATTGTGGATGAGGTTTAAACTGGCAAACTTGCAATGGGCAGATGATATTGTTTCAGTCAGCAAAACACTGAGATCTAAAAAGTTTGATCAGTAGCATGTATCATATATATTGAGAGATGAGACTCAGGCATAAGGGAAGCAGAGGTAATGATGACAGATTATGCTCAAAGACAAGGAATAAGAATAGATGAAAAAATGAAAAAAGGAATAACAAGGGTGTATTCTCCAAATATTTAGAACAGCGGTATCCTATACAGGTTCTAGTGAGCTTGAACTATTGAAAGACTATAAAGAAGAATCAGACAATTAGCATGTATTGCTAAACTGATATCAATCATGGTAAAACAATGAAACTATATCTAAAAGAGTTCGGATAGATTGAAAAAATAATACCGTAAGAGAAATTACGAAAGCTACATAGTAGATGAGATAATATTGAATGAAAGATGGGCGTGCCTTGAATATGTTCGCATTAGCTGGGTTCCTTGGGCACCAGAAGACTGAAAACCCACACCCCCTTCGATAAGAACCATAAAAAGGAAAGAGATGAGTGGAAATTTGTGATTTAAAAGCAGAAGGCTTGAATGGCGGAATTTCTCAGAGGTCCTGTTCGTCAGACGACACTGGAAGCAGTGAGAATGATGATACGCGCGCACACAAATAACAGGCATATATATACACATGCATACATACACGTGTGTGTATATATGTATATATGCTTATCGTTGAATGTTTATATGTATATATATATATATATATATATATATATATATATATATATATATATATATATATATATATATAATGTATGAATGTGCTGATGTATGTCAGCACTTTATTCTGTCCGCCCTCAGATCTTAAAAACTACTGAGGCTAGAGGGCTGCAAATTGTTATGTTGATCATCCACCCTCCAATCAGCAAACACCATAGTTGTTTTTTTTTTTTTTTTTTTTGGGGGTTAATGTTAGCCGTGGATCGTGCGTCTGGCAGCGCTTTTCGGAGGCGTGCGACGCACCTTAACTTGACCTCATCTGGGGAGCAACTGAGCCGCTGGCCGGTAGTAGCCTAGTAGGGTAGTTTTATACTGCATTATACGTTGTACAAAAAACTCGATTGCGCCGAAGAAACTTCGGCGCATTTTTTACTTGTATATGTGCATGAATATGTTTGCTATTATACAATTGTGTGAGAACTTTCAGAGGGAAAGGAAATAAATATGCTTTGACCTTAGAACGATTATGATAAAATTAGTGATAAAAATGAGTAGAAATTCATTTGTGGAGGATGCCGAAAGGATGATGTAGGAAGCATTTTTTTTTTTTATAGATTTGAAAATTTTCCTTGATGAAAGCACAGCTCGTCTCGAGATGCGATCATGAGGAATGGTTTGGTTTTAATGTGGGTCTGAGACAACTGTCCGTTATACCCTGATGGTGTTCAGTATTTTGAGAAGAGAATGATGAGAAAAGTTCGGGAAAACACTATTTCAGCTGCAGACTCGTGCAGTACAAAAAGGGCCCCAACGGTACCAATGTGTGTCTGTATGGAAATGACAGTTTTACCTGGTTTTAGGGAGAACTTGTGAAGAGTGATGAATGCATGTTTTGGGTGGTTGAAGAGTATCAGTTTTGATTCGTATAGATGTTCGAGAGACGAAGTAACAGATGATAAAAAACTGAGAGAAGAGGAAAAAAGTTAAGAAACGTCAAGTAGGTGTAAAGAGGAGAATGGCTATATCTTTGGAAGGGCCATAGATAAAATTGTATATTGGAAAGTAAAGCTGATATATATGCCCTGTGGGAGTAAAAGAGTGGAGATGTACGTGAAATGGAAGGAAAAAGCTATTGAGAGGGATCGTTATTGAAGTATACACATGAAATAAGACAACTTTACCAAAGAGTGAGTAATGTATGGCATCTATTGTGGTAAAAAAAACCCTAACCTCTCTCTCTCTCTCTCTCTCTCTCTCTCTCTCTCTCTCTCTCTCTCTCTCTCTCTCTCTCTCTCTCTCTCATTTTTCTTTGAAAATTTATGTATTTGTGTCAAAAGTAAAATTGGTGGTTTTTGATAGCTCATTGTGATCTGTTTTAAACCCTTCAATTAGGTTTTTTTGTCTCAGTTCATGGATATCATGATCTGAAACGTTAGTTTTTATGATATTACTATCTTTTCTGAGCTATGTCAGTGTGACCAACATAACCGGGTTTATGGGATTCATAATGTTGGTTAACTGTTCCATTTCCATGCGAGGACCTGTTCTGTTCCACATAATTAAGGATGGTGTCAGGCTTGCTTTTACAGAAGATTCTAATGCAGCCTTTTGTTGGAAGTCGTAAGGAGTAACATCTGTAATAGTTACCACCATTTGTTGCTGTAAAAAGATATTAATATTATCGTTCGTTTTTCTTTGATTTGGATTTAACTGGGTTGGTAAGTACCTTGAGCTTCAGTGATTAGTTTCCTTAAATAATTCATGACATTGACTGATTTAACTAGGCTAAAAAATAGCATTTTTCTTTATATCTCAGAAATTGTGTTCGACGACTTTGTTCTTCTAAATTCGAAACTTTCAAAGTTTAATTTTGTGTATGTTGTAACTTTGGTTATTTTCTTAGGCCACAAGGAAATTTATAGGTCAACATACTCTTTACTTTGCTTTTGATGAAAGCTGGCAAGAAGGAACCTTTTTAGCGGTTGGTAATTTATTTTCTAAAGATACAAGTCTATGTGAAGGTCTTTGTACTGTTTAGTGTAATTGGTTCTGGTAAAATCTTTGATGTTGGGGATTTTCCAAAATATTATTTAAGGTCCTCAGCCAATTTTAAAGTTCAGCAGTTTATTTTTCTCTGATTTTGAAGAGTTCATCTTTATTTTCTGAAAATATTTTACCATAACTTAGCTCAAGGTCACAGGTCATTTTATAGGCCAAATTTTATTTTTCTTCGGGTTTTTGGTAACGTGTTAGTTAGAGAGGTAATTCGGGGATTTGGTAATGATGTTCTAAAATTTTAATTTTTTCTTAAGATTAGAGAAAGCAATTACAATTTTTTTCTTAAGACTGAGAAAGCAATTACAGTTACAAGTCTTTAGCCTTGAAAATCTTTGCCATAACGTATAATAATTACTTACAAACGGGTAACACAAACTTTTGGAGTGCGGAGTATATCACTTCTTCCAGTGTACTACAAATCCTTTTGCTTTTAACTCCTACAAAACTCTTGAAATTTTGCCGCCACCTTTATTACCGTTAATTATTTCGACAAGCATAATTTTATAATATATTATTACTTAGAAACACTTTTACTAATTTTTGTGCAGCAGTGATTATATTCAAATAGAATTGCATTGTGGATGCCTGACTGAAACATTAGTCCATGATAACAGACGCAGTTGATATACAGTTTTATTACGGTGCCTTCGTTTCCTCTTTGATGGCCGTTCCGAAAGTTGTTAGATGGAGTGCTATGATACTTTTCTGCCGTCATTATTGACGGCGATTTCACTACTGAATTTATCGATTTCTTTCGCTGTATTTATGTCCCGTGCTTTCTTTTAACCCTATATCCCGGATATTTCTTAGTTTACGGATTTTGAGCTACTGCAATGAGTAGACAAAATAAAGTATTTTAACATCGGTTTACGGTGTACATTATTTTAAGTATATAATAGTCATGAATTCAGATCTATAAATAGCTTTCATACCAGTTAATTGTAATCAAAACCGCCTTTACATAAGGTTTCTTATAGCCACAGGTTTCAACACCCCTTAACTGCGAGATAGAAGAAAAGTGCCCGTTAACACTCGCCCTCTGTAGGAAACGGGGAAAAGTTTAGATGGTTTTCTGCTTTCTTATACTGTATCTCTGCCACCAAAAAGAAAAAAATCCAAAATTGTATTGGAACTCATATACCGCTCATATGAGTAATTCAGCTGCATGTTCAATTGATTAGAATCAATTAGCTTTTTTCTTGAGGCTGGAGAAGGCAATTACAAGTCTGTAGCCTTCAAAACTTTGCCAGAACGTATGATAATTACGAACTTTAAGGCTAAACTACATTTATTGCTTGTTTATATACTAACGCTGTTAAAAGTTTTGACATTCAAAGAATTAGAAGAACCAGACTAGTTTGGATGAGAACTAAGAGACGGGAGAACAGATATGAGTAGAGCTCTGTGAAAGTGAAAACGCAGGAAAGACGAGTGGCGGAATTTCGCAGAGGTCCTTTGCGTCACGGCGTTGGAGACGGTGATGAAAACTTACCATTTGGAAATTATAGTTGACAGTTGTAACTATAACTTTATATGCATAAGGTTATGTTTATATTCATCAATTTGAATGTAACGAGCCCACGTGCTATTATACGTAACTTGTGTGTGTGTGTTTGTATATATATATATATATATATATATATATATATATATATATATATATATATATATATATATATATATATATATATATATATATATATATATATATATATATATATATATATATATATATATATATGTTTAATGCTTCACAAAACTCGGGTAACCAGGTTATATTCCTTTAAAGGACTGGATTTGTTTAAGTCTGAGGAAAATTAATTCATACTGCTTTATGTCAACAACAGAAATTCCTGCAAAGACATTCGCATATTTCCATGTGATGCTACAGACTTTTATTTATTTAATTGCCTGATTAAATATGTTTTTGTGCTTCTGCCTGTCATCTTCTTTGGTGTGTTAGTTTATCTGTTTGTGTAGCCTGAAGGAAGGATCTCAACCCCTCATTAACCCCATTCTAATTTGTTCCTATCATTCAGGACTCGTGCTTTAGCCGCCTTAGGTAATGAAGCCAAAAACAAGATCTTCGAATATGTGTTCTTGCAAGTCGTAATCGTAAAACCCTAATTTAAAAGATTTTATGTGGTTTAGGATATTGCCTGGACCTGTAAATCATCATTTAATATCTTCTGGCCGCTACGTGAGGTCAATTTTTTTTCTTCTTTCACTTGCGTCGTGTTATTTCGGATCATTAATATCGCTTCGTTGAAATCTCCTAGCTGTTTCTGTTGTTCTCTGAGAAAAAAATTCCTTTTTCGCTTTGTTTTTGACTGGAGTGTGGTCTAATCCATTTACTGCACCATTGTCTTTGATAAAGAAAGGAAGGTGGGTGGAGGACTCATTTAAAAAACTACGGTATGTGTGCATCCAGTATTAAAAAAGCTCCTTGTTATGTTTAAGGTTACAGATATTTTTCTCTGTTTTCTTACTTTTACATTAGTTCATACGCATTTTGTTTTAGAAATATGGAAAGCGAAGTAAGTTGTTACAGCGAGTTCTACTACTGCTATTAAATGTTCTCACTAAATACTACTACTCTATAAAAATTTACAAGAAAATAGTTATTTAATAAGTATATATGTATATATGCATATAAAAGTTTTTCACAAAGAATCTCTTCCACATTGATTCATCATCATCATCATCATCATCATCATCATTATTATTATTATTATTATTATTATTATTAGGCTCTGGCCTCTTCATTTTCTGCATAGTTTTAGTGCATATCTGGTAAAAGTGTTGAGTGCACTGCCTGATTTCTCTTTTTGAATTATTGCTGAAACAAGTTTGAATCCAGACCTTTCTTGCTTTTGGCATTGAGCTCTTTTTGCATGATTTGGCATGATTTGTAACAGGCTTAGCTTTGCATCAGCGGCCATATTTGTTCTCGATGTTTTATATGACATATTTTGCCAGATTTACAATGACTTATATGAAGCTTTTTAATGGGATCTTCCTTATAGGTGTCTTTGTACATGAAGTGACTTTCGTTGTAGGATATAAATTAATTTTGAAATTTATAGTATTTAGCCAAGCGATACGGTGATTGCGGAAATCTGTCTTTTCGTAGACGATGAGATTCTGGTGGAAGAGTACTGTAACAGATTTAGAAGGGAAGGATTAGCAAATGCCTCAGCCGAAAACAGAACAACGGAAAGGAAGAGAAACACAAGATGTATTTGACGAAACTGACGAGAAGCCTAGTGGTGTGATGGGTGAAAGAAATACAGTAGAAGTTGCTTTTGACAAAACTGAAGTGGTGGAAGAGGAGGGGGGGACGAGATTGTGGATGGGAGGGTTTGTTGAAGGGTGGGGTCAGGTAGGGTTGTCATCGAAAAGGTAGAGTGGGCGACATGAAAAGGGTGGTGGCTGGGTTGTCGAAACCACCACTCAGCCCCACCTGATGACAGGGGATTAGTGCTTGAGATACTCTGAAACTTGGGTGAGATGTTAATGTGTTGGAACCCGAGAAGATTATGCCCATTCTCTTCGGAAGAGACAGATTCACTACAGTCTCTGTTCTCTCGGTTAGTATGTGACACAAAGGAAAAATGTGAGGAATTGTCTTCCAGAAAATATGTGCTTGTTTCGGCTTATAATTCTTCTTCAAAATGATTTTTTAGTATGGTGCTCATAATTGCATGACGGGCTCACTTAAAGTACAAAATTCTAGCTTTCTTTGTCAACTTCTATGTGAATATTTCTGTGCACCACCGGTAACAATTTTTGACAATAGGATGTCTTATGATACTGCTCAGAAGCATACTTGACTAGCTATTTATGTGTGTACTTTTAAGATATGGTTTATTGACGTCAAGTTATTTTGTGTATTTTGATGTGTAGATCATAAGTACGGTTAGATATGAAACAGTTTCCTTCTAATTTGAATAATATGAAATAATAAATCTTTCGCTTTGTCATATATACAGTATATGTATATGTATATATATATATATATATATATATATATATATATATATATATATATATATAAATTATATATATATATATAAATTATATATATATATATAAATTATATATATATATATATATATATATATATATATATATATAATTATATATAATTATATATAAAAGCAAGGAAGAAAAATAAAACTACACACATGTATATATATGTACATATATATGTGTGTATATGTATTATGCTTTATTTTTTCTTTCTTGCTTTTTTCAACAGTTATAGCTTTCTAACTTTCTATATACATTACAACTTCAACACTTGAGGAAACACGTCTGGTGGATGCTTTGCTTGAGAACAACCATTACATTTTGCAAAATTTTCATTCATTGTATTAATCATCTGACACGGATATAAATCAATAGCTATTCATTTTATTTATCCAAATGTCAGTAATTTTGAAATGGCAAAGAATATTTCCATTTGTTTGTGCGTCTATCTGACCTCGCTCATATTTTAGAATTAGGCGAAATTTAAAGGCAACAAAAAGTCCATCCCTCGGCAGGTGTAGGTTTTGTTTTCAGACACTCACAGGTGGGGTTGTACATGTCCAGTCATGAAAAGTCTGTACACACATGTACATATAAATACACATCATAATATTTTACATATTACACACATGCATACGTAAGTACATAATGTAAACGTATGTACACATATTATATATGTATATATAAATGTATATACAGTATATATATATATATATATATATATATATATATATATATACTATATATATATATATATACTATATATATATATATATATATATATATATATGTATATATATATATATAGTATATATATTTACACACGAACGTATATATGTATGTATGTAGTATGTAAAATAATGAATAGAATATGTAAAATGTTTATGTTGTGCATTTATATGTGCATGTGTGTACAGACTTTTCATGGCTTAACATGTACAACCCCACCTGTGAGTGTTTGAACATGACTTACACCTGTCGAGTGATGGGTTTTATGTTGCCTTTAAATTTCGGCCTAATTTGAACATATGAGTGAGGTCAGATAGACGCACAAGCTAACGGAAATATTCTGTGCCATTTTAAAATACTGACATTCGGGTGAGTAAAATGAGTACTTATTGAGCTATATCCGTGTCAGATGATTAATGCAATGAAAAAGGAAGTGCTCAAAATATAATGGTTGTTCTCAAGCAAAGTATCCACTAGACGTGTTTCTCCAAGCGATGAAGTTGTAATGTAGATAGAAAGTTAGAAAGCTATAACTGTTGAAAAAGCAAAACAAAAAATAAAACGCATGAGAGAAGTTTCAGCGAGAAATGCATAAAAATGGATAAAATAAATCATAAATTTTTATAATAACAGGTTAGCCTATAGAAGAATAAGAAAAGGTAGTAGTAGTAGTAGTAGTAGCAGTAGTAGTATATATTTGAGAAAAAATTTGTTTTCCAAGGTACTCGGCATATGGATTCTATAAAGGACTCTTAAAACCACAAACCTGTTTCTTAAGGCGGTAGCGTATTTACACATAGTATATTGTATTTATTAATTACTTTATATAACGTTGAAAGGAAAGACAGATATTTAGTCAACAGTTTTTCATGGCATATCCACACACTTTAGATTATTGGGAATCGGTTGAAAACAGCGCGCATAAAATTATTATTATTATTATTATTATTATTATTATTATTATTATTATTATTATTATTATTATTATTATATGTGATACTTATTACTTTTAAAAAGCTAACGAATCTATCGCCATCGGTATTTTGAATAATTATTGTTCACATACAATTGGGACCCACGCGCAGCGTGCCAACCTACTTTACCCATATTTCGGGCTGCAAGTTTTGTCAGAAGCTGCCTTGCTACGTGATGTTTAGTCCTGTCTTTTTTGAATTTTCACATGATCACCGCATCACAATACAAGTCTTACTTTTGTCCTTCCTGCAACTATTCCTTTTCCATTATCTTCTTAGTGACCAAACCACGTGATTCTTTCCACCCGTGCAGATTTTTGTACCACGTGTAATTTGTGCTTTTCTCGCCACAAGAGCATATTTTACTTCAAACATACTGACCTTAGGTAAGGCTTAGCTATTGATCGAAATTTTCTTGATAATATAAACCATGTGATGAAAGAGATGTCTCTGCACCATATTAACAGACTGATTTCAAGTTCAGACGGGTGAAGGGAAGTATTGAAAAATGTTTGGTGTGAATGTTTGTGCTGCTCCGGTTGAAAGTCATTAGCTTTCTTGGCCCTCGAATTGCAACTCATCATTAAAACTTAGGAAGTAGAAGACTTAGCCTCGCTTTAGTTTTCACCGAATCGAAATTATTTTTATGGATGGATATTGTGTATTTTCAAATACAAGTCGAAAAGATGACGGAATTTGAAATCTTGGAAAAACTGAAAGTTAATTTGGAATTTGCTCAACAATTGCTTCCCAAGCCTTAGGCTCAACGCAAAACACGTAGGTATTTCTTTCGCTTATATCAGAGACTGATTTGGCAATTATGCTATGTTAGTTTCAAAAAGATTAATGTAAATATGATTAATAAAGTACTTTTACCATATGCTCTTGGTCCAAAGGCCTTTTGTTATTAAGGTGGTAAGAACCATTTGGATATGGGTCTGGTTCCTTGCCCTTCCCCATTATGGAACAAATCCGGATTCCAAGTCTCGCTTCCAGGAATCGGATCTGGCCGAGCTTTCCGGTCATTTGCGTTTTTTTAGCATTTAGTCTCGCTATTGTTCTCAGTAATTTATCACTGTTGTTATTTGTTATTATCTTACGATTATCTACAGGCATAGCTATTTTATGATATTCAGTGAAACGATCTTGCATGTAGTGATATATATGTATGTATGTGTATATATATACACATACATACTTATATCACTGCATGCAAGATCGTTTCACTGAATATCATAGAATAACTATGATATATATATATATATATATATATATATATATATATATATATATATATATATATATATATACATACGCATATGTATACATATATATATCGCAACGGAATCTGGTTGTTTTCAGCTGTGATATGGAAAGTAAAAACAAATATCAATAAGTATAAACTATACGGAACCGCACAATTTACCGAGATATATGTATTTTTGGTAACTGGTCATTAGGTAATTAAGAAACCGCACTGTGACTGTGCGAGTGTCGTGCCACATTCGCATTCGTCATGTAGCCATGGGCGCTCCTTATAGGGTGTGCGTATGTGTGTGTGTGTGTGCACGCGTGCTTTGTTGTTTTCTGAAGCTGTAGTTTTCTTGTTGCAAATGGACGTTGACTGTGGTCCCTTAAAGTAATAGTGTGTGCAAATAGAAATTTTTTCTACTTTATAAAGGTGGGGTTTTACCGGGAAAGCTCTGAACTGTATTCCATGGAATCCTATTATGAGCGAATGAAAGTTTTTCAACCATTGTATCCCATTTTTAGATTTTTGCAGAGAAGTGATTGAATATGTCCCGTGTCCCCATGAAATAGTAATGATATGAGCACATAGACATTATTTATGTACCTCTCTCAAATTTGTTTATTTGCAGAAAACACATGAAATTATAATGATATTAGCTGATAATTTTTTCGATGTTCATCCTTGTGAAAATGGATTTTTTCAGGGAAGTTTAAATAAATAAATTTCTTTTTTTTTGGAAATAATGAGTTAATAGAAATTTTGAGTATCTTTCTAAATGTGGATTATTGGAGTGAATGACTTTGTCAGTGATTGACATGCGCTATGACAAACGTATAACACAAAATGTATATTTTTAGTGTATGTTGTTAAGTGTGCACATTAAGTATTTTCCTTAGTATGTACGTTAAACCTAAAAAATGTTCTCACATATTTCCGCATTTTAATTATTCAAGGAAAGTTGTATTTTGTCATTTGAACATTTTTTTTTTTTAACATACAGCGAAAATTTTCCTCTCAGTGATTTTTTTTTTTTTTTTTTTTTTTTTGTCTAGTGACTGGCCGTCCCCTCTCTGTTGGATAATGTCATTAGTAGTACGAGATCCAGAATTTTCTTTTTTCTTTTAAGAAAATTGTTTCATTGCACCATAATTACCGTCTGGGTCGTTTGCCGAGGACTTTGATTGTGGGTTTTTTCAATTTTTTTTTTTTTTTCGGCTTTTTGGCGAACCTTTAAGTACATGGCTTCTGTCTTACTTTGGTGGTTGTATTTGGGTTCTGAAATATGCATGTCACCATTTTGCATTTAAATATGACACATAATTGAAGAAGAAATGATTCATTTCGCATCGGTTATTGGTATGCTGTGGTTATCATTCTTTATGAGAGTAAATGTTTGAATGTCTATTTATTTTCACTCAACTATAGTGTAACTTTGGATATTAGTGGTCAGATCCATTCTTCCCCTCTCCCTTATTAGATAGTCTTCACTCAATATATCTTTCCTTCGAAAACACTTTAGAGATCGTATAAAAACAATAATTTACAGTCGATTATACTTTTTGTAAAGTTTAGTGTTACGTTTACAGGAATGAAGGTATTGTTAGTAGTAGAAGTAATAGGAGTAGAATTTTATTACGAATCGTTATTGCTAATAAATAGTTTTTTATTTTATAAAACTCTTCGTAGTTTTTCAATTGCCATGAGACGTGTCGTTTGCATTCCAAATGGCGGAGATGAATGTTTTATGAAGGTGTCGGCAGGTATCAGTCATGAGACGGCAAATGATGCTCCCGAGCTAGCATGGGGCTGACCTTTACCTTGTGTATTATGCGAGCTCATCCGTCTTTCTGTCTGACCCTCTGTCAGGTCTGAGGAGGACCTCCGTGGTCAAGCCTGTCTCTCCTGGCAGGCCCTCTCTCCTGTGGCCACCTCGGCGTCTCCCGAAAGGCCTTCGTGGTGGCAGTGGGGAGGGTGATTGAGGCAGTGCAGAGGGGGAAAGGAAGATGATGTGTTGCCGTTATTATTATTAGCACCGTAGAGGAATGACGGGTTTCTCTATAGTGTGGTCAGTTTTGCCAGTACTGGAATGGAAGGGTAGTGCCGTGCTTTGAAGGCAATTAATGATGATAATTCCGTTGTTGCTTCATGCCTTTGTTCTGTGGACGCAATTGCGGAGTGTATGTTATGCATATTTAGCTTTTTCTTTTCGACCATTATTTTCCTCTTGGGTATATGATATGAATTATATCCGTTGTTACTGAATGCAGCGTTTGGTTGTGCGTGTTTGAATTTCTGTGTCCTCGGCTTGTGCAGTAAACTTTTTTTTATTTGGCGGTTGATAGATTCTCTCTCTCTCTCTCTCTCTCTCTCTCTCTCTCTCTCTCTCTCTCTCTCTCTCTCTCTCAGTAAGTGGCCCTCCACCCTTTGTTTCTGGCTTTTACGATATGTGCGAGAGTCGGTGCAGCAGCAGCAGCAGCCTCCGCATCCTGCGTGCATGTTGAAGAAATGTCACCATTGCCTTGAGGCTAAGCCATATTTAGCGACACCCTAAAAAAAGTCAGAAATAATAAAAATCGCATAAAAAAGAAGACGTTCTCTTTTTGAGAATTGGCATTTGCCATAATGGAGGAGGAAAGTGAATTGTGTTCCTTAATACTCTGTATTTTGCTTTTGATAATTTGATACGGAGTTATTTTTCGATATCCTTGTGTTTGCCCCTTGAGTAGGCTACTGCTGCTGTGTACGGGAGAATTTTCTCCTGAGGAATCTTTATATTTTCTCAGCGGAAGGGGACTCTTGCAATAACAAGAATAGAAATGGTATTCTGCTGGCAAGAGTCGGCCATTTTGTTTTCTTTTCAGCATTCTCCCCTTTCTTGCCACCTTCATCTGTCTCTTCTTTGTTTTAAATTTAAGGTAAAAGTGATATGGCGAAAATTGCCGTCGGAATCGTTGCCCCCTTAAATAACCGTAGAAATATCTATTTCTGTATTCCACCCCGTTATTATGATTAAGAACGTTCTTACATTAAATTTTATATAGAACAAGCTTTCAGTTGCAAAGTGGCTTCCACAAAGAGGAATACAGACGAGGTAAAAACAGTTGGGGAATGAGAGCATTTTTTCTCTGAATTTAGAAATCTGGTGCCTACATACAGTACACTAGCATAAAGTTCACCTAGAAACCTCCTGAATGAGTACCTCCCGTTGAAAACGTACCTCCCGCCGCTAGTGTTCCGTACCACGAACGACGGTTGGTTATTGGAATAGAAGCGGCTTGACTGCGGATGCAGCGGTGGGGCATCGTACCCCAGAGGAAACGGGTTTCTGGCTATCATGAGATGCCCAATACCAAATGACAGTGTTAAGTTGGGTACCGGGAGTAAATGGCATCCTTTTTGTGCTGCATTTTGTCCACCGGGATGATTATTTTGGCAAAACCAATACGGGCAGAGTTCGGGAGAAGGACGGTCGACGTCGCTTGATGATCATAATCACAAATGTGAAATATATGTTGTTTGCCCCGGTTCACATACAGGAGATTCCACTGGCTGTGTCATTTGACGCTGCATTGGACTCCAATAGAATTGCTTGTCCTCGGTAGCAATGGAATCGGATAAATATGTAATTTCAAGAAGTCCGAACCATTTCATGGGACTGGTCATTTGTGGTCATTTGTCGTCATTTAACATCTCTCGATTGGTTTTCGTTTCTGGCGTGTCTGGTCGCTTTCCTTTTATTATGTCTTTTATGTCTTCTTTTATAAACATTTATTCAAGTTCTCTTGTTAATAGTGTAGGATATCGGCTAATAGTAAAAACAGTTTTAATCTCCTATTCTATATTGAATCTTGTGAGCAATTTTCTGTCGTTTGTAAACTGACACGATGACTACAAAACATACGCCTGCTTTCTACTCAATCTAATCTGTGTTTTACAGAAATCGAATTATAAACTATTAAGTATACAGAAGTAAATTACTTTTGTAATTAACAATAACAGTAAAGAAATCAAAACATAAGCACGCTATCTTTTAGGGATATTGATATATTCTATAGGGGGTATATAATTTTTTTCTTATAAAAATCATTTTAAATCGGCATTTGTTTTTTAAATACTGGTGATCGGTTCCATTTGAAAAAATATTTATAGCACTTTTAGATGTAACTCTCGCTTGGTTAACTTTTCATTTATTGGCGACCACTGTTTGGATACTTCGTAAATTTTTAGTTGTTTTTTTCTTCAGTGTGGATTTGTTCGTTTCTGTGTCTGGTAGATGCAGACTTACACATCGTTTGTTTGTACGCTGACTTTTTTTGCCTCTACTATATGTACTCATGCTGTGAATATATAGAAAGAGTTATTTATGTCACAACTTTAAAGTAATTTATAACTATTAGAAGCGTCATCATTTTGTTCTGGCTAGCTTAGTTCATCAGTAACTTTCATCATCTGTGTAAAGCTGCGGCATTTGTGGGTTCGACATAAGAAGTTTCCTCGGTTGTTTTATTTAATCTTTCTCATCTTTCCTGTTACCTTGTTAATTATTGTAATCCTCGTTTTGGGTTACGAAGCATTGCTATTTTCCATTTCGTTCGAATTAATCATTATTTTTCTTCATGTTTTCTTCTCCCCCCCTCGCCCCCCTCTCCTTTCTATCCGTACTTGAAACCTTCATTTTTTAGCCTCTTCTATCCCATCTACCTCCATTAAGTAAAGTAGAAGTGCCCCTCCTCCCATAAGTCTTCCCGGGCCCCAGGTCAGAGGTGGTGGCATGTCCCATTCGTTCGCACCTACAGATACAGGTACTCTCCGTGACTCTTTCGCTCTTACAAACTATATACCTTTGTCACATCGTTAATGAGTCTCTTGGTTCTTAGTGCACCCAAGTTCTCAGAGCTGACGTAGGTAGTTATTCATGTGTGTTTTTCCCATCCTCCGGGGGATGGAATATTGTCCCTCAGAATGAGGTTTTAATCCGTCGGCAGTGAATCCATAGGGTCGTTATAAGCTGTATTCCAAAGGAGGTGTAAATACCGGGCCCCCTGCCTAATTCACATGCCTATTAGGACCAAATATGGCGCCGCACTTGCATGGCGTCATTATTTATATACTCCCTTCAGTAGAGGGAAGTCCCTTGTAAGGAAGTTCATGCGCCCTGCGCTTCCCTATGATTCCCATTCTCGATCTTAATAAGAGAAATCTAAAGACTTATTCGGAAGGTCCTGTCAACTACCTCTTACGCCATTGTTGCATACTTCTGAAGCAGAGTCTCTCTCGGATGTTTAGTCCCAGTGGGATACC
The DNA here is from genome assembly GCF_040412425.1 of Macrobrachium rosenbergii. Lineage (NCBI taxonomy): Eukaryota > Metazoa > Arthropoda > Malacostraca > Decapoda > Palaemonidae > Macrobrachium > Macrobrachium rosenbergii. The sequence continues at coordinate 43,580,145 of NC_089787.1, forward strand.
TTGACGTATCCCACGCACCTCAGAGGTCGTTTTTGATAATTAATAGCGTAAAAGGCCTTATAAATAATATTGTGACCGGCCAGAAAATAGGAAACCACACTGCGTGACTCACTTCTCAGCAGGCCTTCGGCTGGTTGATGGATGGCTTTTTGGGAAGCCTTCCTTCCTTCCACCGTTGCCGATGTTATTGGTAGTGGACCCTAGAACCAATCCTCGACTAATTGGCCGAGAGAGAGAGAGAGAGAGAGAGAGAGAGAGAGAGAGAGAGAGAGAGAGAGAGAGAGAGAGAGAGAGAGAGAAGACGCCTTATTCTGAAGTTTGGTTCTTTTCGTATTTAGAAGTACTTCAAGTTATCAAAGCAGCGAAGAGGTTTAACTTGTATAAATCATCTGCAAATTTTCTTTTCGGTTCATGCTTTATACGGTTATACCGGCAGTAGCTTCTCGTTCATGCAAATTCTGAGTATCCACAATTCTTTCTGCAACTATTCTGGAGAATTAATTTTCCTTTTTTATATATGTGGTAATTATCCGTTTCACATTCGTAAGAATTACAAGTTGGCAAGTTTATTTTCAATAGCTACTTTATGGTAAGGTATTTCTTATTATTTGAGGCTGGAAACGTTAACAAGCAGGTGACCAAAGAGTTCTGGACTGCCCAGTTACTCTGAAACATATAATTCACATTTAGTAGTTAAGAATTATATCATGTTATTTTAACACATTATTATTATTATTATTATTATTATTATTATTATTATTATTATTATTATTATTATTATTATGAGTTTGTGTTTATTGTAATTTTATTCATTGTTCTTACTGGAGATATCAGAGTATTTTATTCCCTAACTTTGCTCAAACAGGTCCTCGGAAATGCTATTTTATATATCTAGGTTTTATTAATTTTTCCAGTACTAAAAATACAGCATGGAATTTCTTAACAATGTAGTTAAAAACAGATGTGCTCAATGCTTTAAACGAATCTTATTTAAAACATAAAAACATAAACATTTTATTATTTACAACAAATAAAACTTCTATTTATGCTAGTAACTTCGATCGCATAAAATGTGCATTGGATATAATAGGAGAGTAGTTTAATTCATTTTTGTATGAATTCTTTCATTGTTTGCTACAAACGAATAAAGTACTGTGCAGCAGTGTGCTATTTACGGGAAAACTCTGGAAATATCTGTGGAAGGAGGTTGGGAATTGTCATCGTAGAACCACTGTGTATTTCAAGATAACCCTAGTTTGCAACAACTAATTTTATTTCGAGAAAATAGAGGAAGGTTAAATTTTTATGATATATAAGCACTATTTTGATGTCGAGTTACGATTAAGACGATCATTATAAAAAATGTTTACGTAGAAAGAGCTTCACATTATTGGACTAGATACGTGGCTATTGCATCCTTTCAGAGAGAGTTTAATGAATGAAATAAGCCACTGAACCTTAGCTGTGGTTGATATATGTCACCATTTATAGAATGCATTGTCTTTCTCTCTGTTTCACATTGAGCAGGGTTTCTATGTGTATCTGAAGGAGTCAAAGCTCACTCTTTAAGTTGGAGACTCGTGAAAAGAAGAAATTCGAGATCAAACTCTAATGGTAAATGAGGAAACAGACGTTGACTTTCTGCTCAGAAATATAGGTATATCATTTTCACAAACTTGATAAGACCAACGCAGTCCTTTCAGTTGCAAGTAATCGCATGAATTCTTTATAAAGAGATAATTTGCATAACTAACCTTATGTTCTTGAGATATTTTCTGTTATTTTTTTCGATTTTACGCTTGTGGGATGGTAAGCCTTTCATCCAGGGATGATGTTGCCTCATATGAAATCCGAATAGGTGGACACATTGGTTATCGGCACATTAAAAGATATATATATGTGTATATACTGTATATACGTATGTATATATATATATATATATATGTACATATATATATATATATATATTATATATATATTATATATATGTACATATATATATATATATATATATATATATATATATATATATATATATATATATATATATATATATATATATATATATATAGAGAGAGAGAGAGAGAGAGAGAGAGAGAGAGAGAGAGAGAGAGAGAGAGAGAGAGAGAGCAAAGCCATTTAACCCCTTTGTTTTATGCAACATTTTCAGTTGATTAGAAGAACATCCCATTAAGGTTAACTAAATCCCAGAGAGAGATTGTTTCCAGGTGGCTGACACCACCAAATGTATGAATTGTCACTCGACATTTTATCTGTGATTATTGGAATCAGTAAGTAGTGCGCTGCACTCGGGTCTCGGTTTGTAATAAAATTGAAGGAAAAGGTTTTAGATGTTTCAGGGAGACGATTTGTGCTTGTTTTCAGAACGTGCTTTGTCAAACCTCATTTTCTTGAAAATTTCTGGCATTTATGTTATATTCCTAAAGGTGAACCTGTTACACCTTTCAAACTTTTTCATTGCAAGTTTCCGTCTAAGCGCTGAATGGCCTTAGTTGCCCCAGTGCTTGGCATGTATGCCAAAAATCTATAAATCAGTCAGTTAAAGGTGAGGTCTTGTAGCAAATTTCTCACTTGTGAACTGCTTTCATAAGTTTATATTTTATTTTTTATTTACGATACGGCCCTCCCGCGAACTATTCAGTTTTGAGGCTGGAATGCGATCACTTTTCTCTCGCTCTCCAAATTGCGTTTTTACTTCCAATGTTCTTTTCGTTTTCGAGACAAGGGCAATTTGTAGCTCAGCCTCCGCGATTGCTTTGAGTGACCTTATCTAGGGAGAATTCATGTAGTACGTGCGGGCGAGCCTGTGCTGTTCCTGCCTCTTTCGGGGATGGGTGAAATATGTGGCAGATCTGCCCCATCAACTCGTTACAATATGATGACGCCTGATTAGCCCCTCCCCGCCCCCTCCTCCCAGCCCCTGCCCTGCCAGAGGAAAGGGTTCCCCCAGACAAAGGGATAGAGAGTGAGGATAGAACCGTCGTAAAGAGATCGGCAGCGATGCGTGCCTGTTTATTTTATAATCTGTAATTGCTGTTATCAGAATTCTGCATCATCACGATTAAGTGTTTTGTAGATTAGGGTTGACCTTAGCTCCTGATTACCGCCGGTTTGCTGGATGCTGTGAGAGGAAATGGAGAGAGAGAGAGAGAGAGAGTTGAGAACGCCTGTATAAAAAGTTTTGATTTTGCTAATCATTTAGTGCATATATCATTACATGTTTAATATTCTTATCTAAATGCAAGGTTTGCATTCGAACCCCCTGTAGGAAGGATATATTTCAGCAGGCGAATGTGTCCTGCTTCTGCCGCATTTCTCAAATACAGTAACCCCTTCCATTGGTTATGCGACGCATCCTTGTTTGTTAACTTCGGCAGCAATGATTTCATAACATGTTGGGAGAGAAAATTATGTCTTCCTAATTATGTTGCGGTGGAAGTGGAGTACATGTAGATTATTTGCTTTGGCTTTATGGAAACAAATAAATTGTGATGAGATTGCAGGTTAAGACGCATTTTTTTATTTTCTTTTTTTCCTCTTAAAATATAATTGATTATTCCAGAAGAGTGGTATTTAACATTCTCACCGACGTTCCAGTATGAGATTTATTAGAACGCTCTGTGTTATTACCTTCGTGAAAATACTAAATTTATTGAAAATTTATTCAGTAGGGTTGGTGAACGAGGTCTTTATCTAGCATGCTGGCTAGCCATTGTTATTTTCTTTTTGTTTTGTTCCATTTTCAACTTAGTGGGTGCAAAACAAAACAAAGCACAACAGGCTCATGAGGTAGGGAGTTCATGATTTTAGGTAATTGCTATGGATTAAGTCACTTGATCTAAATTGCAAGGGCCTTCAGTCTCTAGTTCATTGCTTTCTTTTGATACTTTTTGCAAGAGGAAGTGATGGTCGGTAGTATTCTGAAAATGAGTGATGATAAATTGTCTTTAATGACTTTGACATTCTGAGGTTTCAGCAAGATTACATACTATGCAGACATGTCTTTCTGTGCCTGAGTATTGATTTAGCTAGCGGAACCTGTTTCAGGTTTATACTTGCGCTGGCGGTTGATTTTTCGTAGATATTCATATAGTTTTTGTGTTGGTTTGTGATAACAGCACCTTTAATTATTATCTCACTTGTAAGAGCTGGGGTATGGCAAAAACCTTCGTTCTTACCTACTCTTCTCAACACCGCTGTTGTCAGTCTATTCGACGGGCGAACTTCAAATTATTGTTATTATTCCTTATATCAATTTGAACAGATTTTTGAATGGAACATGATTCTTCCTGCATTGTCCATTGTGTCGCAATTTTTTTTTTAACTGAGATTTTACTTGACAGCAATTATTTTTGAAAAATAAATTGAAATAGAATTTTCATTTGTTAGATTTTGTTTCTTTGTAAAGCATTTTAAAGAAATCTGTTATTAGATTTCGAAACAAAGAAAACATTTTTAATAATGACGCGTTAAGCGTGTTTAAACATTCAGAATGACAGAATTGTTTGATAGTGATTTCTCGTTGTCATCTCTTGTCTTGTAAGAAATGATGTGCTTCCTTCTTTAATATCAAAATGTGTTTTCACATGATATAAATGATTATACATGAAACGTGCTACTTATGTGTCGTCTGCTTCTCATTCTTAAAACCGAATTGTTTTTGTATACGACAATAATTTACGACAATAACTTGTTTATTCGAGTTCGTAGACTTCTTTTCGTATTAACATGCATCAAGGAAACCATTTTAGTCCCTTGGAACCTGTTGGTTAAAAAAAACTGAAGTAGAACTGAAGTGGGAGAGCTAAGTTGAGGTAAATTTAGGCGTGAGCAGGATCCAGAATGTGAGGCAGGTCAGTTCGTGTAATGACTGTGATTACAGACACCGACATATGTAGAATAATATTGAATTTGAACAGAGGTTCAAATTGTGTAATACGTTGGATAAGTATCTCAAATTTTCATCATATACCCAAAGGTTATTTCTTTTATTACCACGTATGCCTCACATGAGTGTGTGTGTGTGTATATATATATATATATATATATATATATATATATATATATATATATATATATATATATATATATATATATATATATATATATATATAATATATATTTTGGTTTGGTCACATACACTGACATTTTTGATATTCACAAAAACTTAAAACAACATATACCTGTAATGTTATTAGCCCCTTTTTTTTAATGATGTTACCACCATTAAATGTTATGTGTTCTTTTCTTTATTGTTGTAATGTTCTTAGAGTGGTAGGGAGGCTTGAGGAGAGACACAGTGTGGTTCTTACTTCATTATCACACTAGTAAAATAACTTTAGTACATATACAAGTTAAATATATATACAAGTTAAGTAGTATGAATACGAATCGAAGTATGAGCCTTGCTTTCTTTTCATCCCACAACTGGTGAGGCTCACGACTTCACTCCTCTGCTTCTCTATCTTCTGTCTATCTGCTTCTTTTTCTATCTGCCTCTCTCTCCCTTCAAACTTGCTTTTTTGAAGGTTCTTGAAAGAAAATGCCCATCCCGCAATGAGTAGACAGCAACCTGTTCCTGCCTTGTTGATGTCCTAAGTGGTTGGAATTTACCTAACGACGTCCCTTTGGGTGTAATTAGATGAATTAATCCCCTCTTTCGTAGGAGGGACTAATGACGTCACCGGAAGTCTTTAGTTTCGGGCAAGAGTTGAAAGGTAAGCTCATAGGTGAGACATTTAATTATTCCTTAATGATTGCCTTAGATTAAACTCATGCCAATGTTTTGCTACGTAATCACGGCACAGGAAGTGTTGTTACTCCCTCTCTCTCCCTTGTTTCCTTATTATTTCATTCTCTCTCTCTCTTATATTTACGTTATTCCTAACTAATATTCTCCCAGCTGTCATTACATCACTCAGTCACCTACCAAACATTGTCTTTAATGTTTAACTAAACATAAGAAAATGGATACAATAGTAATGATTAAATTGGCAATAAAATATAATAATGGATATAATAAAAATTGTTTCTCCAACTGTGGAGGAAAAGACATAAGTTCATTAAAACATTCTAAAAAAATAATCATATTAAATATCAAACACATCAAATTATAAGTATATTAATTCATAAGCATATTAAATGAACATATGAACAATAAACATATGAACAGTAATCATATGAAATTATTATCATGTACAAATAATGTTAACATCAATTGTCAGTTGTTATTATTGAGTTCTGTCAATATCTCTTGTATTTTTCTGATAATAAGATTTCTCACTACCAGGATAAACAAAATAACAGTTATTACTATTACCACTAGATTTACTAATGATAAAATTGAGGAGACAGTTTCTTTATAGTAGAAATATTCATCAACATAGTTCAAATTTTCAAGCTTCCTTAATTCTAACTGAGACAACTTAAATTCATATATTATATATGAGTAATTCCTATATGGCACATGTTTGTTGAATTTATTTGTTGTGAAAAGATGTGGTTCATAATATAATTGGTTTGCTTTCACTAACTGACATGATGTTGTAAAAATTTAACATTTTTAAACTTTATTTCTGTACTAATGTTGTGACATTTAATTTTTAGCTACAATAGTATTTAGTGAAAATACAAAGATTTCTTGATCAATTACAAGTGCTTCAAAAGGTTTACTATAGTTTGTGGTACATACATCTTTTTCTTGGTTTTGGTTTAACACAATTTCTTGAATACAGGGATAAGAATTAGTATTCTTATACAGGTTATCAAAATTACATATATATTCCTGTTCTTTTAACAGAATACAACCATTAAATTGTTTATCAGCGAAGAATGACAATAGTAGAGCATGTTCTTCTAATGCAAAATGCCTGATTGTTTCCTTTTGAATGATTACCTGTTTACCAACAATCATAGGAAATGGGTACACAGTGATTAATGTGTTTGTGATCCCTGGAAATGTGTTAAGAGAATTTTACAACTAAAATAATTTTATCATAAAGCACTTTGGCACTTATTAAATGGTAATCAGTAATCATTTTTCCACAGTGGCGTGATGTTTTCCATGATGCAACTTGTATTATTTGTATCTTCTAATTCTGTAGGAGTGATTAGTGTTGGAGCTCAAAATACAGCTATAAGCTAGCAAAATGGCATTTTGTTAATGTGTTATTATGTTCTTGTAATATCACTTCACTTTCTAGAGCAAATGTATTTAAAAACTGTGTTTTCCAACTTATTCAGTTCTTTGGTACATTCTGATTGACTTGGTTATAAAATTTGTCAGTTTTCTTATACATTTTGATTATGTAGAGGTAATCACTTTATTTGTCACTGTGCCTCTTGCTGCTGCCCATTTTTCCAAGCTGTCTACTCTTTCTTTTTCCTGTTCTACATTTGCTTCGGTAGCAACTCTTTATACATGGGTTTCACTACATACATTATATGTATGGTATTTTCAGTCCAACATCAATATATACATATATATATACACATATTTAACTCTGCCGGTTTCGTAGATTATATATTTTGTTTACAACATTATCTACAGCATTTTCATGTCTTATGTTATTTATAACTTCAGTGGACCATGGATCTGTTTTTACTACTTTTATATGATTCCAGTGAACTAGTTTTTCCTTTAGATCACTTTCATTAATTACTCTATTTTGTTTAATTTTAACACTTCTACAACTCTATATGGTCAGTGGACTTGGAGAGAAGAGAGAGAGAGGAAACCTTTACATTTGGCCCTACTTGAACATGATTTTGTACATAAGTTTGAGTACCTACTGTAATGTCTGGTTTAATGGTACTTTTATTATAATATCTGGCATGATTGTTACGAACCTCTTTTAATTTTGCCCTTGTTTTCATGATTGTCTCTTAAGTTTGTCTGGTTTTCCGTGCAACATAATCATAGTTATAAGTATGTCTGGGTGGTGTTGCATCGTCTAATAATGTGTTAGGCATTCTTTTTTGATAACCATATAGGAAATAATGTGGGGATTCTCCTATTGTCTCATTTACAGTATTATTCAATGTAGACTGCGTCTAAATCTGCCTGTCGTGGAAGCTCACCTGAGTTTTCAAGGATATCCTTTGTTTTACGATTAGTTCGTTCTACTACTCCATTAGAACTCGGCTTATAAGCAGTTATTTGACACTTATTTATTTCATAAAATTCACCTATTTTCTTTAAAATATCACTAGTAAATTCAGCAGCATTATCAGAAGAAGAACTATAATGGACATGAATGCTGCTTGTGATAATTCTAGATTTAAGAGCTTTTACTCTGTGGCTGCATCTCTGTTTTCTCACTGGTACGATTTCTGCATATCTGGTTAGATAGTCTAAGAAGACTAATTTGTTATTTCTTCTAATAGTCCTTGGAAATGGATTTTGAAAGTCATAGTTACCGCTGAAATGGATTCAATTCTGATGGATATTTTTCAGAGTGGAGCTTTAAGATTACGTTACCTTTGTGTTGATTACAAACTATACAGTTTTCTAAAATGTTTTAGCATCTTCACCTGAATTTGGCCAAAATAATTTCTAATTATGATTCTGCTTGTCTTTTCAATTCTTGGATGTCCTGCTAACTTATATAAGTGTGTTAGTTCTAAAACTTCTCTGATTAGTGTTTTTGGGATGTATAGACGAGAACAACCATTCTGTTGGCCTTTCATACAACAATCCATTTATTAATTGAAAATCAGGTTTTAACGTTTCATCTAGTATTACTGTAACTGTCCTAATATTTGTCTGATTTCTGCATCTTTTCCTTGTATTTTTACTCTTTCTAGATCTAAATCAACTACTTGACAACTAAAACAAAAGGTATTAGTTGTAATACATTTTTCTGTTTCCTCTTGTGATCTGGATAATGGATCTGCCAAGGTGTTAAATTTCCTTGGAATATATCTGAATTCCGGGGCAAATTCTAATACACTAATGAACCATCTATTGAACTTCATGTTGTTGGTGAAGGCTCTCTTTTTAAATAAGTCACAAATGGGTTTGTGATCAGTAAGCACATTAACCTTATGACCTAAAAGTATGTGTCTAAATTTCTTTAAACCCCGATATAAAGCTAAACACTCTCTTTCTGTGGTACTATTGTTTCTTTCTGCTGGGTTTAAAACTCTTCTAGCATAATATACTGCCCTCCCATTCGTTTTGTACTGTAACATTACAGCTCCTAGCCTGTGCTTGAGGCATCTAAGCTAAGTAAATGTCTTTGAAAAAATCTGAGTAGACCCCACTTGAGGTTCCTGGTCATTTTGCTCTTTAGTGTTTGAAAGGCTGTTTCTATTATTTCATCCTTCCATTCATAATTAACATCCTTCTTTGTTAGTTCTGTCAAGGTTTTGGCTATAGTATGGAAACCCTTTATAAAGGTGTGTGTGCTCCCACACCTGAGGACATTCTGATTATTTCCAATTATTGGGAGCTGATGATAATTATTGCCTTTATTTTACCTGCCTGCATGCATGATCCATCTTCACAATTACATGGCCCAGGTATTCTAGGATTTCATCAAGGTTTACATTTCTTTAATTTTATTTTTAGTCCTGCAATTCTTAATCTCTCTGGGACCATTTCAAATGTTCTGAGGTGACTTTCACAAAGTCTTTGCTAAAAGTGTCATCATCAAGTATGCTGCAACATTTTCTATAACTCCTAGAATTTGTAACATTAATCTGACAAATGTTAATGGGGCTGATGTGAGTCCAAATGGCGTTACTTCAAATTGTAAATGTTCTTTATGTGTGCTGAAGCCTGTTAATTGTTTCGATTCATCATCTAGAGGTACTTGCCAATATCCACTAAGCAGATCTAGGGATGGAAATATTTTGGCCCCTCCTAATTGAGCTAACATATCTTGAATTACCGGCATCGGCATTCTATCTGGAACTGTGTTGGAATTTAACTTCCTGTATTCTATTACAAGTCTCCAACTACCATCCTTCTTTGGAACAAGTAACAATGGGGAATTATACAGATCTAGAAGGGTACTATAAATCTCTTTTCATTTCCTCTATCAAATTGTGTCAACTATGGGTCTCTGGCATATTGGTAATCTGTAATTAGGAATAAAAATTGGTTTGGCTCCATCATCTAACAAAATTCTATGTTGTGGGACATTTGTTCTTCCTAATTTATCTCCTTCTATAGCTATTACATTTCTGTATTTCTCTAACACCTGAATTAACTTGTGTCTATTTCTGGAAAATCTGTTTTATTTACTTCTTGATTTATTGGAGAGTTTTGGTCATTTAAAGAGAAAAATGGTTTTGATTTATTGGAGAGTTTTGGCCATTATGAGAAAAATACTTTTCTTCTGCTGTTAGTAAAGGATTATTCAATAAGATCCCTATGCAAAGACAATGCCTGCATATAGTGTGATCTGTTATCTGAATAGTTTTGTATAAACTTCTTGGTTATTACCATTCATTTTGGATTGGCAGATTATCATTTCTAATAAGATCTAACCAATTCTGTTCAGCCTTAGAATATGCTATCCTTTACATCACTCTTTTGATCTGAAATATATTTTATTAAACATTTTGGATACCAAGTTACTGCTCCTATTAAGTATAAATTGTACTCTATTATCATCCAGCTGTGCTAACACAACATATTTCTTCTTCTATGTCTGAAAAATAGCAAGTTCTGCATCTCAGTGGTTTCTTCTATTCTTATATTACTTTTCTTTATATCTGATTTATTTATTTTATCTAAGATCAATACGTCATTTAGTATTTTCCCTTCACTTTCACAACTCATTACTACATTGCTATAGTTGGCATAGACGCCTTGATTTTCGTCAGATTCAGTGTTTTGGTCATCACAATTATTTATATCTGAGTAATTATTTATGTCTGAGCATATATCATCTGTATGTGCACATCTCAACAATTCTGTATTCTGTAGTTGTGGGAATTCCTCTGTTTTATCTGTTTCTATTTTATTTTGCTTGTTCTGGTTACTTATCTGCTTTCCTGTATGTCTGTCTCCTTGTCCGAAACTGTCTCAGATTGATGAATCTTATTTGTCAAACATGTGTTCACTCTTCAGATTATCCTGTTTCAGGCTAATCTTTCCTTCACTACTATCTAATATTATTCCACATCTCATTAATTAAATGAAGACAATGCTTGTGTAGGAAGAATCTATCTTCTAAACTAGAAAACTTTCAATAAATTTATGTGACAAAATAATATCATTTTTCAGTTCATTCTAAGACTTTGTCCTGCTCCCTCTGTTATTCCTTTTATTACTCTACTTTGACCCTGAATCAGGTTTCTGCGATGCTAAATATCTGGTTAAGAAGTTATTTTGTCCAATAATCTAATTTACAGTACCTGAGTCAGGTAAGGTACAGTACATGTCTTTCCAATTTATTTGATCTTTACAGTAGGCAGATCCTTTCTGTTTATTTCTTCCTCTTTCATGGAAAATATTACTTCTTTGCTATGTAAATAGGAAAATGCGGATGAACCTTCATTTCCCATTGTAACTGTTTCTCCTTTTTCTCTTTCATCACCTTGAAGGGATTTACTTTCTTTTCTCTGTAAAGGGGTTCATTGTCACTGACTGGATGATTTATTTATATTTGAGCAACTGTTACTTATCTCTATAACCTCTCTATTGGCTTCCTTATTATTGAACTAACAGTTTTGAGTTAAATGTCCGATCTTTTTGCAAACTGCACAGATTCTAGGCTTTCTGCATTCATTAGTGGAATGATTTTTATACCAGCAGTTTTCACATGTTATTTTTGATCTAGCATCTTGAGCTGAATTATTCTCTGGTTTTGAATTATTTGTTGGAATATTGACTATTATGATATCTTATGGGTGGACCGAAGAATGGTCCATTCCTCGAGTGATTCTGTCTTCCTTTCTGGTTTGGATTCCATTTTTCCCTAGTATTTTGTGCATATTTTCTTTGAAAGGAAGTTTGTCTATTCCCTACTTGTCTGGAAAAAAAAAAAGTTAAGTATACCTTTGTTTTACCAGACCACTGAACTGATTAACAGCTCTCCTAGGGCTGGCCCGAAGGATTAGACTTACTTAACGTGGCTAAGAACCAATTGGTTACTCAGCAACGGGACCTACAGCTTATTGTGGAATCCGAACCACATTATAGCGAGAAATGAATTTCTATCACCAGAAATAAATTCCTCTAACTCTTCATCAGCCGGCCAGGGGAATTGAACTCCGGCCCATCGAGTGACAGTCCGAAGCTCGACCGACTCAGCCAACGAAGGGCTTACTTGTCTGGAATTATCATTACTTGTTATTTCTTGTATATGAATCATGGGTATTTCTGCCTTTCCTTTCATTTTGTTTTTCTGATACCCCTAAAAATTCCTTAGAAAAATCTATCTCTTCTGGATTTCTTGCCTCATTGATATTAAAGCTATAAGGCTGTCACTTTTAGGATTAATTTTAACTTTCTTGAAAGCTTTCTTTTCTTTTTCTCGGAGTGCGTTATACATCGTTCCAAATGACAAGTAATTCAAAACATATCTTAAACTAACTAAATCATTTTCTTCATCACCAAAAACATTCTTATATCCTATGGTGATGTTCGTTTTCCTTAAGTCTTCTATTACTTTGTGTGTCAATTCTTCCAGCATCTGTGTGAAGATTTTGCTATGATTCTCAATGCTGGGTAAGAATTTATTAATATTATATAATGCATCACTTTGGCCTACTGGTTCCCAGATTGATAAACAAATGTGTTTAAATTCAGTGTATGTGGTTATTTTGCTGAATCTAACTGAATTCAAAGTTCTATGTGCATCACCACTTTCTGAACTAACGAGAAGCAAGGCTTTGTTAATTTTAGCTCTTTCACTTGTTATTGTTATTCCCCTTGTAGATATGCGACTGTCTGCATCAGCTAGCCACTGTTCACAGAATGAGTTCAGCTATTACAGTAAGGTTTTGAACTTTCAACTATTTTCACGCGATCATTAGCGAAGCGTGTATTGGTCGCTGGCAGGCCATTGTTCTAAATTGAAATGTGTTAGTATTATTAATATTATTGTTATTATTATTGCTATTTGTATTATTAGTGTTAGTATTTTCTTGAGTTAATGATATTCGTGAACTTGGCACTGGAACTTGACTATGTCTAACTATTGTTGGTCTTAAATTATAAAATTATAATGTCTATTTCTAATGGCATTCAACAATATGTCAGACGAATCCTGCATTTTACCAGTAAGCTAAAAATCATAACAAAATTTATACACATACACAACAGTTTTCAAAAATACATCATCAAAAGAATGTTATAATATGAAAGATTCCCATCTATCAAACATCAAAAAATACAAGATAAAAATTTTTGAGAGAGAATTATAAAAGTTTTATACCTTCTGAGAGAGAGAGAACATAAAGAAAAATTTTCATACACTCAAAGAGAGAGAGAATAAAATAACTCTCCAATCATGACTTACTTATTTCTGTTGTCGTTCTGTTTAACTGATGCTTGTTACCACTGTTTCTCTGGAACTGTTTCACTTTTCTTTTCCACGACCAACACTGTAGTTTGCTGTAGGGACGTCATATCCTGCGTGTCTTGACTAAAACTGTCCTTTTCTTGCTTCGCCGACCATCAGGGATTCGTCGTCGTCTTAGAATTCACGCGTAATGTTGATAATGTTGATTTTTAATGGGAATGTTTGTCGCACATGTGAAATGCACTCATCCGTTTTAACAGACTGTATATAGAAATCTGTTTTGGGTGTGTGTCGATAGCTCTACCAGGAATGTTTTGTCTTACATGTGAAATGCACTCATCCGTTTTAACAGACTGTGTATACCAGCGCACAGGCATTGTTGTTGTTTCACTGGTATGCTTGCGTTGTGTTCTCATGGCTCACTTGTTGCTTTATCTTCAAGGAATAATATTTCTTAGTTGTGGGTTTTTTAGCAGTGATGTTTATATCATTGTTATGGTTCACTTCACCATCTGTTATTTCCTTTGTTCTGTTTCTGCTGTTGACATTTGCAGCGGGAATGTCTTTGTCGTCTGTTTTTAAATTCTTGAGTGTGTATTTGTTCTGCTAGTCGATTCGTTATGGAATTCTTGTATGTGTACACTGCACTTCTTTTACGTCTTCCTCAGATCCAATACTGCTGTCACCAGTGTAATGTTGTTAGCACCTTTTGTAATGATGTTACCACCATTAAATGTTATGATGTTCTTTTCTTTATTGTTGTAATGTTATTAGAGTGCCAGGAGGCTTAGGAAGAGACAGTGTAGTTTTCTTACTTCATTATCACACTAGTAAAAATAACACTGTACATATACAAGTTAAATACGAGGGTAAGTCAATAAGTATCCGCACTCCAATTTTTTTATTTAATACAACAGCAATACAAAGTTTACAATAACATCATTTTTCAACATAGTCACCCTGCTTTTCAATGCACTTGGTCCATCGTTGCACTAACTTTTCGATACCCTCAGAAAAAAACATTTCCTGTTGAGCATTGAGCCACGTATGCACCGCTTCCTTCACCTGCTGATCGGTGGCGAAACGACGGCCTCTTAAAGCATCTTTAAGTGGACCAAACAGATGGTAATCAGATGGGGCGAGATCAGGACTGTATGCAGGATGTTCCAACACCTCGAAATGAAGTTATTGAAGAGTGTTAATGGTGTGGGCGGCGGTATGTGGACGGGCGTTGTCATGCAACAAAAGAACGCCTTCCGACAATAGACCTTGGCGTTTGTTGCGAATTGCCAGCTTCAACTTATTGATAAGCATATCACTGTAGCGTTCACTGTTTACTGTTGACCCTGTTACCAGGTAATGTTCCAGAATTGGCCCTCGTGAGTCCCAAAAAGCTGTGAGCATCACTTTTCCTGCAGAGGGTTGACTCTTGAATTTTTTTTTTTACTGGAGATTGGGGGTGTTTCCATTCCATGCTCTGGCGTTTACTCTCTGGTTCGAAGTGATGAATCCATGTTTCATCTCCAGTGACAATTCGTTTCAAAAAAGTATCCCCTTCATTAGCATGACGGTCCAGTAAGTGCTGACAGATTCTCAAACGATTGCGCTTGTGTTCGTCACTAAGTTGTTTTGGGACCCATCTCACACAGACTTTATGAAAGTTGAGCCTGTTATGCACGATTTCATATGCAGAACCATGACTAATGTGCATATGATAAGCTACTTCATCAATAGTCAATCGTCGGTTATTCAGAATCAGGGTTTGGACTTGGTCAATGTTAACGTCAGTAGTGGCTGTGGCTGGGCGTCCATCGCGTTTCTCATCCTCCACGCTTGTCCGATCGCTTTTGAACTGCTCATTCCACTCATAAACACTACGTCGTGGCAAAACATTACCCCCGTATTGTACAGAAAGTCTTCTATGGATTTCAGCTCCTGGTACACCTTCAGACCACAAAAAACGGATTACAGAGCGTTGTTCTTCTTTGGTGCAAATGGAGATTGGTGCGTCCATCCTTACTCCTCAACAGCACAGAGCGCACTGAAGTGGTAACGCTGAAACCAACCACAAGGGAGGAGGGCAGAGCCATCTACAACCCGACATAGCACACAAAGCCATACAGCCTATTCACAAACAATTAGAATAAAAGTGCGGATACTTATTGACTTACCCTCGTATATATACAAGTTAAGTAGTATGAATACGAATAGAAGTATGAGCCTTGCTTTCTTCTCAACCCACAACTGGTGAGGCTCACGATTTCACTCCTTTGCTTCTCTATCTTCTATCTGTCTGTTTTTTCTTTCTGCCCGTCTCTCCCTTCAGACTTACTTTTTTGAAGGTTCTTGAAAGAAAAATGTCCATCCCACCAATAGGTGGGCAATAGCTTCTGTTCCTGCCTTGTTGATGTCCTAAGTGGATGTAACTTATCTAATGACGTCCCTTTGGGTGTAATTAGATTAATTAATCCCCTCCTTCATAGGAGGGACTAATTACGTCACCAGAAGTCTTTAGTTTTGGGCGAGAGTTGAAAGGTAAGCTCACAGGTGAGACATTTAAACATTCCGTAATGATTGCCTTAGATTAAACTCGCGCCAATGTTTTGCTACGTTTCCTTATTATTTCATTCTCTCTCTCTCTCTCTCTCTCTCTCTCTCTCTCTCTCTCTCTCTCTCTCTCTCTCTCTCTCTTATATTTGTGTTATTCCTAACTAATATTCTCCCAGCTATCATTGCATACTGTTTAATATCCATCAAGATGGCTCAGTGGTCAAAAGTCACTGTATGTCATTGTTTATAAACAAGGTACTGGTTCGAATCCCACTGGTGACAATACACACAACAGTTATAGGGTAATACCCCCTGGGTGTAAGTTATTCCTGAGGTACAGTGAACTGGGTATTAATTGATATTCGTGTATATATATATATATATATATATATATATATATATATATATATATATATATATATATATATATATATATATATATATATATATAATATATAATATATAATATATAATATATATATATATATATATATATATATATATATATATATATATATATATATATATATAATCAGCACAATCACGTGTGGAACAGAAATAAATTTCTGACTCGCATCAGGATTGAACCCAGGTCTTTTAATTGAAAGGCGAGGCCACTGCAGCTTCCACACGTGATTGTGTGTTGATTATTTATATATATATATATATATATAGTCAGAAACAAAGTTATATATATATATATCAGTCAGAAACAAAGTTATATATATATATGTGTGTGTGTGTGTGTGTTTGTATGTGTATTTATATGTATATATATGTATGTTTGTATTAAATGCATATATACAAGATGTAATAATTCTTATATTTACTGTGGTCCTCAGTATATATCTTGAGCGGAAGAAACTTTCTGATTGGTTATCAACGATGGTTACTTTGGAAGTAAGTTATTGGAATGATTTATTTCTTTGGCATTTCTTGTGTGATTATTGCCTAAGAACAAGTGGATAGACATCCACACACACACAGACATTAAAGAACTGACCTCGTGGTGCCCAGTAGGCATTACTTACGGGTCTTTGCAGCGTCCCTTCGGCCCCTAGCTGCAACCTCTCATTTCTTTTACTGTACCTCTGTTCATATTCTCTTTCTTCAATTTGACTTTCCACCCTCTCTAAAAATTGCCTCCTATTGTAACTGCGAGGTTTTCCTCATGTTACACCTTTGAAACCTCCTTACCGACTGTCAGTTTCCCTTTCAGCCTGCATGACTTCATAGGTCCCAGCGCTTGGCCTTCGGCGTAAATTCTATTTTCTATTCTATTCTATTCTGTTCTATTCTGTTCTGAGATTTTGGTCATTGTAATAAATTGCCCTTGGATGTAAACGTCAAGTTGTGGAACAGATGGACCATTCGTTTAAAGAGTGTGAACGAGAGACTGTATACAGCAAAAGTACCATACCATTATCAACTGCCAATGAGGAGAGGCTCCTAGGAATGAAATGATGTTCATGTAGATTGTATTCTCCATCAGGAGCTGTAGCGTTCCGTCAAAAGTGGCTTTTATAAATGCCCCCATGTATAACACTTAGAGCTGCTGTAATAACTCGCGGCTTGGTCCATTAATGGGAATGAATCGTTCCTTTATAGACCGTACAAAGAATAAAGCGTATCGGGATCATGCATAACGTAATTGTTCAGTACGTCATTCATATTGATCATCTCGACGAACATTAACGAGTCATAACATTATCTCCGGTGTAATGTAATTCGTGATATCGGTTAATGGGGTTCACCGTTTAGTGGTTAGACCTTTGCTTTGGAGGGGCCAGAAAGATTCTTTCGAGACTGCGTGATCGCGCTTATAGATTTCGTTTTGATCGATTGATGGAGATGTGATCGTTTACTATGTTCATCAGTTTGATATGGCTACTAGGAGCATTTACGCACATCAGGTTTTGTTCCTGTTAGTTGAGATACTGCTTAACCCACATAGGCTATGTGGCTTTAGTGAAGTTCGGAAGGATCTTTGAATATGTGGAAATACGTTCTCTGTAATGCCTCCATACGATCTCTAAAAGGACATGTATCGTCATCACCATATTCTTACAGTGACGAAATGACCTTATGTTGTTCATAGCGCGGATGTTATTAGCATTGGCAGATGTATCGAAATGTTTTCCTCCATAATTCAGCAGCACAATAATAATCAGAACGTTGCGTGGTGGTTTGTCATTGCCCAGAGCTAAGGTTCTATAATTGCATTTAGATTAATTAATTTGTTTCATCTTTCAGCATGATTAAAACCATTGATGTTTGTATTGATTTATTTCAACTTTTCCATGGTCTTTTAACCATGAAATAATACATGATGCTTTTTAAATATTTTATACCTCAAGGCTGCACCCTCGTAGCGTAGGTATAAAAATCGACATGAGTAAGTTATACTTATCAAAATCCAATTATAGAGAGATGATTTTAATAAATGTTTTATATATATATTTATTTATATATGTGTGTCTGTGTGTGTGTGAGTGTATGCATGTGTGCGCTGAGGGTGAGGTACTTGAGGAACATTGCCCATAGACTATCGTTATTATCCATAAAATATATGGATACACATTGCATTTATTTTATATCAGTATACGATATTAATATATTTGTGCGTGTGTATGTGTGTGTGCTGCTTCTCGCTGAGAGAAAGGAAGAATGCTAGTTCCCGAATAATGACCTTGAAATTAAAACCGTTATCTTAATTGCTAATTCTAATCTCCTCATGCTCGAGTACGCTCTTGCTCAAGGGAATGTTGAGATATTTATATCTATATATTGCCGAAGTGACACCAGGCTATTTAGATAGACCTCTATAGAGTGTTAGCCAGGTGTGCATGTATAAATCACGGAGTGTTAAGGTAAGGGGAGATTGTGCTGAAGATACGGGGCCGGTAATTGGTTGGCCAAATACCTCGAGCCTTGGGTCATATGGGGATGCCGCTCTCTCTCTCTCTCTCTCTCTCTCTCTCTCTCTCTCTCTCTCTCTCTCTCTCTCTCTCTCTCTCTCTCTCTCTCTCTTTGCAGCCTCACTTTCTTTACTACATGTAGCTTGTTTGATTTTTGTCGGTATAGTTGCATTGTGTAAGTCACAAACCTCTCAGCAATTGTAAAAGATCAATGCTTGTGATATTTTTAACTTAAGTGGCCTAAAAGCAAAGCCAGAGTAGAAAGTTTTTTTTTATAAAGCATTTCTTTGGTTATACTCCTAGTTGCACACACACACACATACACACACACACACACATATATATATGTGTGTGTGTGTGTGTGTATATATATACACATGTGCGAATGTATTGTTTCACGGCGAGATTTCTTACTATACATTATATTGAGTTTCATTTCGTACAGAGTAAAACGAAGTAGTTATTATGGTTCTGAATCAAGGCCTTTGTAAAAAAAAAAAATAATGAACATGCTGACCATGGTGGGCAGATATAAATGTAATTGTTGGGTGCATGCTCTATACGGAAGTTTTATTGGTATTTTTCATAAAAAAACACCTGAATGATAAGATATCATGACCGAGATGTTAATATGCGTCGAAAACCTGTATCATGAACTAAAAATTTGTCCCAATTGGCCATCCAAAAATAGTATGCTGCTCTTCTATTCCATAGTTCCGGAATAAGAATTTGCTTTCCTCTGGCCGCTCGCCAGCTGTAAAGTGAGTAGAGTACAAGGTCATTATTTATCAAGTATATGATCCGTTGCTGAGGTCTCGGCCATATTATGTGTAATATTGAAGTTTATCGTCTCGATTTTTTTCTGTTATTACTGATGCATTTAGCTCGAACTCTAATGGTTTGTGGTCATGTTATACAGTTGATACGTGACCTGAGTCTTTTATGTTATCTTTTATGTTATTTAATTAATGACCTTTATGTTATTTAATTAATGACCTTTTTTGGATTGCGTTTACTTTGCTGTGGCCTTGAGCATGGTCATAATGTGCATATATGGTGGGTCAAAGGTATTGTTTCATCCGGTAATGTAAATTATTGAAAATATGAAAACATTTTGCTCACCTTACAATGTATTACATTTTCGTACTTAGTATGACAAACTTGAATCTGGTGCCGCTGTATTTTAGATCTCTCTTGGCTGGGGAGAGTTCGGAGTCCATACCAGACCCCCTACCCCCTTTTACACGTTACCTCACCTAGGACAAGGGCACGTGGTGGCATAAGCCAGCTTCACCCAAACCAACACCG
Organism: Macrobrachium rosenbergii; assembly: GCF_040412425.1. Classification (NCBI taxonomy): domain Eukaryota; kingdom Metazoa; phylum Arthropoda; class Malacostraca; order Decapoda; family Palaemonidae; genus Macrobrachium; species Macrobrachium rosenbergii. The sequence goes on from NC_089787.1 coordinate 43,600,420, forward strand.
CTGTATGTTTAAGGTCTTATTCTCTTACAGAGAAGTTAATGCTTTACCCAAAGGTACTCTGTAGTTCATGCTAAAGTTCTTTATAGATAGTATAGCACTTCTCAAGTTTGTTTTCATGCGTGGGGTTCTGACGTCCTTTGAAATGTCGCCTATTTTCTTTGCTTTATGTGTACGTGTGTCTGTTAGGTGTGCAAAAAACCCACTTTTAGTCTGGCTGATGTTAGGCAGGACAGGAAACTAATAAAAAAAATTATGAGAAGTATTATAAAAGGAAACCTATTTTCTTGTGTGAGAAGGCAAGTTTAGGTTCCCTAAGATTCGATAGATATAATAAGTAATCAATGGTTGTGTCATTTAAGCGAATGGTATTAAGGGGTTAGGAGGTTCTTCTGGCTGTTAGAGTTGGTAAGATATAATTGTTCAGTTATTATGTGTTCAAATCATATAATAATCCTTAATGACGTTGCTAATTTTCATTAATACGTAAACTTCTTTTTCAGCAAGCATCGATTTAATCTGTTTTTGGTCTTAGTAGATTCTTTGGGCTTTCTTAGAGGTGTGTGGTGCATATAGGGAAAAACAAGTACCTAAATGACTTGCATGCATGGTAAAATATGTTGTGTTCATATTGTAGGTTAGCGTCGTAGCTGTCGCGGAAAATTAGGCGTCGATGTCTGTATTAGTTGCGGCGCCAGTGTTATGTATTAGGTCAGTCAATCTGTCAGTGTATTGGGTTGCACAAGGGAAATTATACAGTCGAAATCGAAAACGCAAACTAGCTTTAGGTAGGTGTCTAACTTGCCTTTATGCTTTCGTCAAAGTAAGAATCTCTCTCTCTCTCTCTCTCTCTCTCTCTCTCTCTCTCTCTCTCTCTCTCTCTCTCTCTCTCTCTCTCTCTCGCCGAGCTTAAGTTTTACATGGTTTAAGTGAGTTTAAGAAAGCATTCATAGTCACGTTTTAATGTTTTTTTAACTGATCTATCGAATTTCATTGTTGCGTAGTATAAATAATTGTCGGTGCCTCAAGGGGAATATTGCAATACACTGGAGATAATGCACAGTATATGTACGAGTGAGATAGATAGATCAGGCTCAGAGGATGGCTTAAGGTTAGAAACTGAAGTTTATAGGCTGTTTGCAAAACATTCATTTCATTGCTTTACACCGGGAGATAACCACTAACTTAAGCTTTGCCGTCGCCACTATATTATGCAACACAAACCTTCCATCGTGTTGTGTTCGAAATTAAAATTTCCTGGGAAGTGCTATTACAATTCTAGATCAAAAATACCAAGAACAAGGATAGCAAATCCTACTTTTGTAAATGATTGCCTTTTTTTAGAAGAGTCCATTACGGTTAATTGCACATATTTTAGAGGTGTATGTAAAATATACTCCGCTCAGAAATTACAATATTTCATCACTGAAAAAAATTAAGAACTCACAAAATAACGTTTGTATATACATATATATGTGTATGTATGTATGTATAATTGGAATAGTATGGCCAGCAGAAACTTCAGCATTTCCAGTTATAATTTTATTTATTTCCATTACCAGCGTTCCTATCTTCAGGGCTAAAATCACAGAAAATTGAAAATCCAAACACCAAGAATCAGACTAAAATGAATGACAATAGTAATTCATTCTCTTTACGAAAAATAATGAGCACATCAATGAGCTTTAAATTTGAAATGAAAGCAAAATGGTAAATATTGAAACACGAAATTAACATTAAAGAACAAAGCTACTAAGCATATTGACACTAACTTTTAGGATAAAAAACCGGAATAGTAACAAGGAAAAACCAAAAGTGAACTTCTGAGAAAATTACATTATTCCCAAAGACAGAAGAAAAAAGAATTTAACATTACAGAAACAAACAAAGAATTTCTGCATGAAATTACACAAAGTAAAGCAAAATCATCGAGACGAGAACTCACCGGCACAGAAGCTATATAGAAGACTGAATAAATTATTTATTGACACCAGGGGAAGCAAACACAGAAGGGCAAGAAGTGTAAAACAGACAAGTGGTAGATTAGGCAATGTTTAATGGTACAGCAGTTGAATGGTTGTTGAGGGTTGGTGATAACTCTTTAATGAAGAGGGACCTCAACAACCCCATCTTCAGGGCTAAAAACAGAGAAAATGAAAATCCATACATCAGGAGTCACACTAAAATGGAGCTCAGTATTAAATAATTCTTTAACAAAAATAATGAGTACATTAGTGAGCTTTAAATTTGAAATGAAAGCAAAATGGTATTGAGTGATTGATTGTATCTATTAAAACTGGCTTGACAACATCTAGGTTATTGCCGCCGTAGTATATTTAAATAGAAAATTAAAAATAAATAAGTTTAAAAAGAATTTAATATAAAAATATCTAAAACAAAATTGTACATAATCATATTATCAATACTTATATATACTTTGTGTATAATTTTAATTTTGTTGAGGAAGCCCGCCTCCCACATAAAGCTATATAACTGCCTATGTTACAATCCTGTTACAATCCTCTTCGAGGATTGTAGCTAGAATAAAATGACCATCTCTGTCACAACCCTAGGACAGGAACCTACGTCCCAAATTCCCAAGACTGGGACACTCGACCAATCAAGGGCACGATACAGTCATCGCAAAATGGAGGATTTTCACAGGACATCAAGAACCCATGAGTGAGTCTTGTGTGTCCAATCCTCAATCTGCATAACATCTCTTCTTGTCTCCTTGTCATATACAGATATGACCAAGGAGACACTGATGACGTAATACTGCGCATTTTTCGATTTGTTGCAATATTTGCTTATTGGGACTGCCAAATCTTTCTAATTTTCTGACCTGCTAGAGGATATAAATCCCGATACAGCAGTAGGCATCTTCTGGGATCTGAGGAACTGACTGCTGACTTTGCGAGTTGGTCAGCTTTCTCGTTCCCAACCACCCCAACATGGGAAGACACCCAACAAAAATTTACTTCTTTCCCTCTTCTTTTCACTAAAAAGCCATTCCAATATACCTAAAATCAGAGGGCTTAAAGAGTTTAAAGATTCCATTAACTGAAGAACACTTCTTGAGTCACAATATATATAATAAAACTATTTCCATTCTGAAATAATATTTCCTTCAAAGCATTTAAAATTGCATATAGCTCTGATGTAAAAATAGATGCAACAGATGATAATTTCCCGCTTCTTTCAATATCAGGGAAGGCCACTCCAAAGCCGACGCCAGCATCTGACTTAGAGCCATCCGTGAAAACTGCACTGGAGTTATCATGTTGCAAGGAATATTCTAAAAATATTGACCCCATGGCCTCACTGGACAATTCTGTCTTGGTAAAATGAAAACATCTACAAAATTTTATCTTTGGAATGTTGGTGGGATGGAGGTTGACATTCCAGGGGGTGGGGTGGAGGTTGACTGAATATCTTCCTGGTAAAATATCCATCCTTGGCATGTTTAATTCCCTGACAACAAAATTTACTCTAAAAGCAAATGGTTGAGGTGGCTTGGGGTGATTTTCATAAAACTACCAATGCCTGTCATTTCTCAAACGAATGCTGGTTAAAGAATTGGGGAACCTCTGAAATCTGTACCAGCTCCGAACCAGCAGACGCTGGTAATGAAGATCTAGAGGCATCTCACCAGCATCTACAAGCATGCTCTCGGTGGGAGATGATTTAAATGCTCCTGTACACAATCTTACTCCTCCATGATGAATGGAATTGGGCATTTTAAGGATATTTGGCTTTGGAGAAGTATATACTTCACACCCATAAGTTAATTTTGAAAAGACTAAGGCTTTATATATCCTCAACATCTGAGTTCGGTCTGCGCCCCACGAAGTGCGAGACAGAACCTTTAGCACATTCATTGCTTTCAAGCATTTTGTTTTGATATACTTCAGATGTGGAATCCAGGTCAGCTTGCTATCAAAAATCAACCCAAGAAACCTTGTTTCACCAACACATGGAATTCTCTGCCCATGTATGAGCAAATCTGGATCAGGATGGAATCCTCTTATACAGCAAAAGTTCATAGTTACCGTTTTACTAGTAGAGAATCTAAAACCATTCATCTCAGCCCACTTTACTATATTATCAATGTAGAGCTGAAGGCGGTGTTCATCCACTGCTACCCTTGTTGCTGCAAAGGATATCGAAAGGTCATCAACAAAAAGGGTATATGTTATATTTGGGGGAATTATTTTGGAAACCCCATTGATTGTTCAGGCGAACGAGGTTACACTTAAAACACTTCCCTGAGGTACTCCTTCTTCGTGATTGAATACATCTGACATTGTTGCTCCAACTTGAACCTGAAATAATGTATTTTTTTAAAAAAGCCTTAATAAAGAGGGGCAAATTGCCTCTCAGGTTACATTCATAAAGGGCCCTAAAACTGCCATATCTACATGTTGTATCATAAGCCTTCTCTAGATCAATGAAAACTGTAATGTGATGCTGCTTGTTAGCAAAAGCATCACATACTGAAGATTCCATTCAAACCAATACATCATTTGTGGGGTGCATACTTCGAAAACCACACTGAGCAGGTGACAGATATTTACCACGTTCCAAGTACCACGTCAAACGTATGTTCACCATTTTTTTCATGATCTTACACAAACATGACGTCAATGCAATAGGACGATAGTTTTCTGTCTTGAATGGGTGTTTTCCTGGTTTCAAAAATCGATCTCCCAAAGCTTAGGGAAGATATGTTCTCAGTAAATTCTGTTAATAAGGCTTAATATGAAAAGTGTGGTATTTTCAGTGGTATGCTTAATCATTGAATATGTTATATCATCTGGTCCAGGAACAGATTCATTACATTTATTCAAGGCTGATTCAAATTCTTTCATAGTAAAAGGTACATTGTATTGTTCATTTCTTGATGTATTAAAATAAATTTCAACCTGTTCCATTAGCTGCCTTTGAACTGAATAGGGTTTATCATCATTTTTCTTTGCAACATTAGCAAAATGATTAGCAAACTCATTTGCCACTAACCGGGGGCCCACTACCTCACAACCATTGATCTTGATAACTGGAGATTGACAAGGAGTAAACTTGCCTGCTATTTTTCTAACTCTCTTCCAAACTAGTCAGAGGTGTTCTTGAATTTAGTGAAGATGTGAAAATTGTCCAAGATTCCTTTCCTGCTTTTTTAATTTCAATGCGAAAATGAGCTCTTGCTTTTCGAAATTCAACACAGTAATACTCACATTTTCGTCTGCAGTATCTGGTGAAAGCAGACCTCATAGTTCTATGAGTTTTCTGGCATTTACGAGTCCACCAGGGAACTGGTCAGCGGATAAATATGCCCGAAGTCCTAGGTATAGATTGAAGACCAGCCGAGAACATAATTGTATTCAAAAAGTCAAGAGCATCATCTACACAGGGAAAGTCATCAGCAGAGTCATCTATTGAGCTGTGCTCCTGGAATGTTGCCCAATCAGCTTTACCAATATTCCATTTAGGTAGCCTTGAAGATGGGGGTTTTGAGGCTACACTTACCACTGTTGGCAAATGGTCTCTGGTAAATCTGTCATATGTAACTCTCCAATTAAAGTCAGTAAGGCAGTCATCACTGCGTATAGATAAATCAATTGCTGATAATGTGCCTGTTTGAACGTGAAAATGTGTAGACTCCCCAGTGTTGAGGATCCCCACATTTTCACCCTCTATGATGGAACACAGACACCTTCCTCTTTGATTGGTGACGATGTCAGGCCAAAGAGGGCTCCTACTATTCATATCTCCCAGAATAGCAAAGAAACGTGGTAAGTGATGATTGAGAGATTTAAATTTATCAATGGGGAAGACTTCACTAGGTGGTAGATAGAGAGAGCAAACTGTATATTTCTTTTGCAAATGGATCTGCACATCTATCACTTGCAATGTAGATTGGATACTAATAGGATTTTGTGGGGGTGTAATTTCGAACATACAAAACTACACCCCCATGGCCTCCAATATTTAAGTTATAGGTGGAATGACAGGGCGTGTACTCTTGTGGGCCGGGGCACGTATTGTTACCAATCTTGGTCTCCAGCAAAGCCATACAAACAGGAGACACTTCTGATATGAGCAGCCTTAATTCTTCCAATTTAGCCCTTAATCCCTGACAGTTCCACTGGAGAAAATTAGTGAACTCAACTTTCTTTTTGAGGCTGTTAAATCAGAGCCTCTTTGAAGAGCTTTCAGCTTACTGCCTTGCTCCTTCATATTTCTGAAAGCAGACTGATTGTTTAAGGCTGCCTTCCTTTTCAGAGGGTTATCAGTCTCAGGAACACAGACAAAGCTGGCACTGCCTGAGGAGGGGTGTGAAGGTCGGACATTGGTGCATCCTCCAAAGCATCAGAAGCACCATTTACAGCTGGTGCAGGCTCCCAGGAGACACAAGCACCAGATAGTGATAAGGCAGCCTCAAGCAAGGCCGGAATGTCATCCATGACTGGTGTAGCCTCCAAAGAAGCTGATACACTAGGTATAGCTGGTACAGCCTCCAGAGAGGCAGGAGTACCAGAAATCACTGGCATTGCCTCCATAGAAGCAGGAGTGCCAGAAATCACTGGCACTGCCTCCAAAGAGGCAGGAGTGCCATAATCCACTGGCGCCACCTCCGAAAAGGCAGATGTGCCAGAAACCACTGGCACTGCCTCCAAAGAGGCAGGAGCACGAGAAATCACTGGTGCAGCCTCCGAAGAGGCAGGAGCACCAGCAATCACTGGTGCAGCCTCCAGTGGCACGAGTGCAGGTCGTCATTGATTTTGTTTACATTACCTCTGATGGCATCTAAATTTCTTCTTCGGTTGGCAGCAACACTTGAAAAGGATATTCCAGGTCTAACACACTGATTCAATACTCTCTCTTTTGCCTCTCTAAACGTGATGCGTACATTTACCCTAAGGTCACTCTCACACCAAGATGGCACGTCGCACATGACATGGCATGTAGCACGCCACCTGAAAACGAAGATTAGGAAATCTATGAAACCTTTCTCACCGAGGTGGTGTGACTTGTTGCATGAGCCACGTGCGACTTGCATGCCACTCCGACATTGAACATGCCACCCCAGACTGTGATGCCAAACTTTAAAGGAACTTTCACTTCCAAACTTATTATTAGATGATGTAGTATTACAGTTTTTTTATTTTAATAACAAAATATACAATAAAATAAAAACTTTGGATGTATGGCACATTTTGATTAGTTTTCAAGAGACTAGACAGATTTGTGGAAGCTCGTGACAACACTGCCTGATGAGAGGGACACGCACCCTTGTAGGAAACAGTTATCTTTTTTGTTGTCAGTTGTCTTTTGTGCTTGCTCTCGTGCACAACTGTGAGTACAAAACAAAGCATGGAACTGCATAACACTGTGAATTGGACTGCCACCCTGAGATGCGTGATGATGTGCTACCTTGGTCTGAAATCACCGTGCCACTCGTCACTTGCCACTTACCACCTGCCACTTGCCATGTGCGACGTGCCACCTTGGTGTGAAAGTGGCCTTAATGTTTGGATTTCTTTTTCCATGATGTATATATCACAATTAAGTGAAGATGATGGATGATGGTCTTCACGATGTATACATCTTGCTTCTTTATTACCTATGCCATGCTCTGGTTCACTGCATTTGACGCAAGTGGCAGGCTTGCCTTGTAGTTTCTGCCTACAAGATCCTAACATATGTCCAAATTCTTGACAATGAAAACATCTCAGTCTTAGGATATATTGCTTAACCTTAAAACGTAACCAGGCTGCTTTTCTTATATTAGGCACTCGAGTAGAATCGAATGTAATAATTAAATTGGGAAGTAGAACTAAGGTTCCATGTAAGTTTTTCATTCTTTCAGTTCTTATCACTCCTTGATCTTTTAATTCTTCTATGAGCTTTTCCTCAGAGTATGTCATTAGCTGGGGTGCATATATCATTCCCTTGGAGTAATTCCAAAAAGTATGTACTGCACATTCTACTTTAATTCGTCTGAGGTGCAATAATGCATTCAGTTTTTCCCTTTCTTTTACTGAGGCCGATTCCACCATCAACTTTCCTTGACCTTCAGGTGATATCTTGAGCTCTCAGCCACAACACTTCACAATGTCTCTATATACTTTAAAAATATTGCAACTGGGCTCTTTCAGGCTAAAAGTCAAGTATTTATCTTAAGAGGTTTAAAAAATTCCTGGTCCTATTTCACATATATTTCTGCTCAATTTCCCTTTGCTCTGTACTGAAGCATAGGGTTTCAGTGTATTACACTAGAAGGTTTCTTGGATTTTCCAAACAAAGATAGTCAGAGGAGGTTCCAGTGGTTGTCAGCTGTGCCAAGATGGTACCATCAAAGGGCCCGAGGGAACTTGAATCTTTATAGCTACTATTCATAAAGATTAAGTAGAAAAAAAAAGAAAATTAAACCTGAAAACACTAAAAAGATATCATTAGCTTTTCATGGAGTTTATTCTTCCACCAATGGCACAAGTGAGAACCGATTCCCAAATGTCCACATCCCTACGCTACCCCACGGGATGGTACAATATGGTGGCCCAAGTGTAAGCCAAACCTGCTTGCTAAGACTGAGGGTATTACAGGATTACAGTCATCCCCACCCTAATCATATTATGAGCAAACTGGGTAGAATGCCGAGAGTCCTATCCGCAGAACCAAACCCTGCTGGAATCCGTGGCCTAAACCTAAAGAATAGTTCCACCTTGAGCTATCAATCTGATATCTCTCAGGTCCAAACATTATCGGATAGTTGATGATCCTACCACAGTTCTCACTATTTAGCTTTGGATATAAACCCAATCCCAGCTATGATACCTTTTCATATTTAACAGGTCCAATAAATTTTTACAAAAAGTGGAAAATTCCACAAAATTAGCCCAAAGAAATATACAATAAAATATAAGACTCTTGGACTCAAACCCGGGAACAAATTCTTGGGGTTCAAGCGCCCCCCCCCACCACCACCACATCAATGTGGTCTTACTGAGGGGGAAAGCAAAATGGTAAAGCAGTTGAATGGTTGTTGAGGGTTGGTGATAACTGTTTAATGAAGAGGGACCCCAATAACCATTCAATTGCTGTACCATTTTGCTTTCATTTTAAATTTAAAGCTCATTGATGTACTCATTATTTATTTAAAAAGAATGATTTACTATTGTGCTCCATTCTGGCCTGACTCCTGATATATGGATGTTCATTTTCTCTGTTTTTATCCCTGAAGATGGGATTTGTATCCCGAAACGTTGGTGATAGAAATAAATAAATGTATAACTGGAAATGCTGAAGTTTCTGCTGTCCATACTGTTCCTATTAAAGATTCGGCTTTCTATAAGCGGCAGTGCCATTCATTATTTATGTATATTGGTATGTATATCACATACGTGTTAAGTCAGTTTTGAAAAGCTCTACATAAATTGAGTTCAAGGCCTGTTGTGTATGGTAAGAGTTTACAAATGCACGATGGTATATAATATATATATATATATATATATATATATATATATATATATATATATATATATATATATATATATATATATATATAAATATACATTTGTCTATATGCACTGGTACTAATCTATGATAATAAAATCAGAGGGGATCTTTCTTGTTTGTCTGCCCTGAGTGGGGACGAGGTAGGTTGGGGATCAGGAGGGTAGGGGGAGACATGACTCATCCATCCTCCTCTTGCAAACCTGTTTGTCCGCCCCGGGTGGTGGCAGGGTTGGTAGGGGATTGGAAAGGTAGGGGAGACATGACACAGCCACCCTCCTCCTGCAAACCTGTTTGTCCGCCCCAGTGGGGGCAGGGTTGGTAGGGGATAGGCAGGGTAGGGAAGACATGACGGGCAGTGCTGGGTTCCAGCGCAGCATAGTGTGTGCCATCAAGTTTGTACTTTATATTTTTATGTGTAGGCATAATGCAAATATGGTATGAAATACACAAATAAGATGCGAACATTCGCTTGTTTCTGTTGTTGATGCCAATCACAGTAGTCGTTAGTATATAACTGTTTTAGAGTTACACAGTCAAAATATGATGAAACTATTGTTGCGGTGATGACGAGGTGCCTCATAAATGAAAGTGGTAGACATTATACGTGATGTATATTTTTTCTTATTCTCCCGACGGGTGTTTCTACATTCTCACATATTTACATGAAGATAAACTTAGCATATTTCCTCGTTGCTTTGTTTGTGTGTGTATATATATATATATATATATATATATATAAAATATATGTATGTATAACTAATTAGACTTTTTCAGAATTTTCTATATCATACCTTCAGAATTATACGAATTTCGTTAAATTTTTCCTCAATGTACACGACTTTATTTACCCGAGGGATTTGATGAAATCTGCTTTCTCACTACATATATTGTTTCGTAAAATATATTAGGCAAATGGTATTCTGATCATGCAGACATTTAAGTGAAGTGGCTTTTTATCAAACGGTTACTATGAAATGAAATACGTAATATTACAGGACCTTTCTTTAGAATTACAATTTACAACAAACAATTACTGGTTGCCACCGTCTTCATATTTTCTGCCTTACCCGTGTTTGCGCATGGGAGATGAACTTAAACCTTATGCACGTAGAGAGTGGAATCCTCTCCCCGAGTCCCTCGGGATCGCATGCACTCGAATCATTTTTCCTTTCCCCCGTAGCCACTGGTGTCCAGAGTTCTCTTCCCTTCCCTTGAGCTCATTAAAGTACTGGTTCTTCCTCACCCTTGAGGGAAGGTGAACGTTTTCTTAGCTGGTGCTTCTTGTCCTTGGGGTGGTAACCTACGCTTTATCCAAAAAGATGGCGTCAAGGGGACTCGGCTGAGAGGATTTACACTTCCATAAATAAAGTCCCGCTGCAGATTCACCTTGTAATTATTTCTTATCTCGATGTATTATAATTAGATGGACTGGGGGGTCTATAATTAGGTGCATACGGTTGTGGCTTTGGATTATAGTAAACCTAACACATATTCAGACGTTAATTACACCGGTTTTATTTTTATTATTCACCGAATTACGAAGCCTTGGATCCGGAACATTTGTGTTGCTGTCGGTTATGTTGGATTTCAGAAGAATAACTGTTTTCGTGTTTTGGTACCGTCGGGGGGTAGGATTATTCACTGCAACGAAACAGATGTCGTATGTTGACGAACAGACAAGAAGGAACTTGCCTTATTCAAGGGTTTCCAAGATAAACCATCTAATCCTTCAATTCGAGGAGATAAAATGGACCTCTCTCTCTCTCTCTCTCTCTCTCTCTCTCTCTCTCTCTCTCTCTCTCTCTCTCTCTCTCTCTCAGTGTATGTGTCTGTGTGTGTGAAAAACTAAGTGCAGTATAAACATGGTACCCACCGATTAGACACTTAAATTGCGGATTTTATTCGAGGAAAACAGATGAATTCATGATTGTACACGAGTGGGTTTATAAATCAATAATGCTCCTGAAAAGGGATGTTATTAAAAGAGGGGAAAAAAGTAGCTGGAATCTACCTGCACACTTGCTTAGCTCCGACAAGTACTGTTAGGTCTTGGGGTGGCAATCGTCATATGTTATTAGCCTTTTTATGAATAAGATGCGGCTGGTTTACCTTTATATTTTATTTTTATAAAATTTTTTATCGCATGAGAATCTCTTGCCCCCAGCCTGTTGTAGATGTTTATTGAATATGATTTTATTGCTATTCAGCTTTGGAGATTATACGTTTCTGTAATCGTATTCACTGGC
>NC_089787.1:43614681-43624681 GCF_040412425.1 Macrobrachium rosenbergii
CCACCAGGAAATACTCTTTCTTCATTCTTTTTTTCCTTTTCTTGAAGGAGCTTCTTAATTTCCAGAAATCCCTTTAATAATGAAGTTGAAACTTCATCCAAGGCATGTATGGAAGCCTGTCATTTTTGTTGGATGGTTTTAATTTCCATGCCTTGTTTCATTGCTTTTATAGTATATTCTCATCTGTCATTCTTTTCCACGATTAAATCCCTTTTAAAACTCGCTTCCATGGTTGATTTGGCTATGCTGAGATCTTCCACTCGCCCTTCCTGAATCTTATCGTCTTCTTGGGCCAAGATTTGATCTTTCAATCTTCTTTCTACCATCTTCAATCTTCTTTCTACCATCTTCATCTTCACCTTCACAGCAAGATTTTGTGGATCCCGTTCTCACTCTGTTAAGTACTTGAGCGCCAAGCGCAGAGAGGTCAGTGTTGCGACTCTTGGGGATGGTGGAGTGCTTGATTTCCTCGGCCTTCCCCTCCCCTGGGCAAAGGGCTTTTCGAAAGATCATTTTCTGTGATGTCGACAGTTTCCTCGACAGGCGTCTTCTTTGCTGGCATTGATAGATGTACGTTGCCTGACGATCTTGGCCAGGCGCCAGTGCTCAACAATACTATGCTGCCTGCTTTTTCGTACTGCAACACCATGATGGTGGGAGTGGCACCAGTGATGTTTTCTTGGATATTCATAGCTTCCTGTAAGGATTTCCAGCGGTAAACAAATATTCTATATATGTATTGACCTAAATTGCAAAACTTTGCAGCAGAGTTTTGCAGTTTGGGATAAATCAGTGTCTGTATTTTCATTCCTTCAGCACCTGTACGTGTATATTGACACATCCACCTATCTTTGTATTTAGAACTACACTGAGCCTTCCTCTGTCAGGAAAGGAATTGCTTTGGCCAATCAGAGGGCCTCCATTGTACACAACGTTTCTGTCGCCCTCTTCCATTGGCTAAAAACTTTGGTTTTTGGGCAAAGCGTCTTCATAAATGGTCTCTCATTGGCTTCTGACACTTTAAAATACTTAAACACGCCACCAACTGCACAGAGAAACTCCAGCCAGGAAAAATGATCATCCAGTTAAGCAAGCCATGCAGTAGGTAGACTAATGACCTAATCAACCTGCAACAGGTAAGGAAACTATAAAGAATAATCTGAGTGACCTGTACAAAAACCAATCCTTCCTTAGACCCTTCATTTCAATACTTATGAAAAATCTGACACTACTCTCCCCCATCAAGAAAGTTTGAGACCTTTCTGTGTTCAAATGTACCAATAATCAGCATGAACACATTAGTTGAAATGAAATAAGAACTGGCTCTGACTTGAGAAAATGCCAATATTGGCCTTAAAATCAGTATCAACAAAATTATGAAATGGCAATCAACTACTGACCAGACAGTGTGCTGAACCCCAAGAAAGATTTCCTCATACCCTGAAATCTAAGGTAAGGAAATATTGTTTGGTTAATGGTTCTGAGTGGGATAAGGAATTCCTGTATTTATTGTTAACTTTTCGTTTGGTACCTAGTCAGTCTTTAGGTTTTCCACCTTTTAGCCTTGTGTTTGGTCATTGTGCACGTAAACCTCTTAAAGTGGTTAGAGAGCCTTGGGGGAAGACGTCCCTGAGGTTAATTTAATAGATTATGTGTCTAATTTAGGTGACAAGTTGACCAAGGTGTGGAAATTTGCAGGTGAAAATTTATTGTGTAGTCACAAAAGAATGAAGTTCTTTTTTGACAAAGGCTAAAGCACAGGACTTTCCAGTAGGCGATTAAGCGTTGGTTTTATTACCTCCAGGAAATCCTTTAATAACCCACTAATCTTCCTAAATAGGTTTGAAAATAAGAACCAACAATTAATGTGTTGGAGTCTCTTGCTACAGGAGTGGAATCTGGAATTTGCACCCATTCAAGGTAAAGATAATATTGTCACTGATGCTTTATCATGCATTGTTAAATAGGGATAAGTAGGTTGGCATTGGTTACAGGAGGTCAAGCAAGTAATCAGGTAATCTCTGTATCGTTCTAATTACGGTATGTGTGCTGACGGAGTAAGTAAGTATATCTCAGTTAACCAGACCACTGAGCTGATTAACAGCTCTCCTACGGCTGGCCCGAAGGATTAGATTTATTTAACGTGGCTAAGAACCAGTTGGTTACCTAGCAACGGGACCTACAGCTTATTGTGGAATCCGAACCACATTATAACGAGAAATGAATTTCCATCACCAGAAATAAATTTCTCTAATTCTTCATTGGCCGGTCGGAGATTCGAACGCGGCCCAGCAGAGTGCTACCCGAGAACGATACCAATCCGTCCAATGAGGAACTAAAAAGTTGATGTATGAGTAAGCGAGGTGAAGGTATGTTTAGTATGTAATAACTTAATTTGCAATTTTTAGTCCTTTTGTTTGTGGTGATGTAATAATGTAATAGTTTTAAGTCTTGGGTTAAAGTTTACTTAATCTTAAGGTTACTTGTGAGATGAAGTGATTATACAATACTTGCTGCTCGGATTTGTCTTAGATTAAGGTTTATGTAATATTAAGGTAAATTATGACTTCAGGTGGTTGTAACATATTTATTGATCATGTTTAATGAGGTGATATAGTTTTCAGGCTTATAACTATGCTACGCTAACTTTTTAGTGTTTATCCTTTGCAGGGGAGGCCCTTGCTGGTCTTATTTGTGTTGCTCTGGTTGGTGTGTGTATTTTTATAGGGTGCTCCATAATAGTGAATGCAGTGAATCATTGGTATAAAGACAATGTTTGTGGAAATCGTGTTATAGCCTATATTCAGAAACCCAATCAGTGATGTTAAAGAAACAAGCTTGAAGCTCGGTGGTTTAGTCTGTGTGCATCGAGTTGCAGAGGTGGTTTGTAGGTTTTTGGTTGAAAACTTTAGATAATAAATTTGCTAGAATTAGATAATATTTTTGCTAGAACTGATATGTGGTGTTAGCAGCATTTGTACACAATTTAAGTGTTTTAGGTATTGTTTTATAAGGGTAATTGTGTTTTTTTTTTTTTATTTTGTGTATGTTTAAGAGGTTCAGATGACATTTTAATCTTTTGGTTTATGTATTGAATATTGTGTTTTTTTTTTTTGTCAGTGTTTATTTGTCCCCCTTGAATTGTCTTGCACATTTAGTGATTGTGTTTTTGTGTATGATCCCACCCATTGTGGTCTTCATCGCTGGTAAGCGATTATTGATTCTATTATTGACAGTATAGTGTGTGTGCTGGTGATGGAAGTACGCCATTACAATATATATATATATATATATATATATATATATATATATATATATATATATATATATATATATATATATATATATATATATATATATATATATATATATATATATATATATATATATATATATATATATATATATATATATATATATATATGTGTGTGTGTGTGTTAATGACTACATAGGAGTAGAACTTACCCCTGCCACCAAAATTTAAATTACCTATAAATGAATATTTGGTCTAAGTTCCCAAGAAGAATGGGAACTGGTTACCCTATTTGATTGATTACCCCATGGCTTTGGCTGCAAAGTTTGGTGCTAATATAGGCTTACATCCCAAGTTTGTGGACGCGTTTATCTTCTTAAACAGCACTGCATTGTCCGTTTGATAAAGAAATTAAAAAATAGAACCACTCCTCGTTCCATATTTGGACTTTCAGGTAAGAAAATTTTACTAATAATAAATGTCACTATTACACGTGGAAGACTACTTTCACCTATGGGTGTAGGAAGGCGACAACATGAGGCATTCAGTTTCAGATCTTATTTAAATCTTTTTCTTAAAAACAAGATAATCAGATCCTGGAATTAACCCTCCTGTGGAGAGAGAGAGAGAGAAAGCTAATTGTCGTCGTTTTAGAAGTAAACAATTATTTTCTTGTATAAATGCATTCGCTCAGAAACCTAAACAATTCGGTTGTAAATCTCGTAAGATGATAAATTGTAGGTACATCCTTTCCCAGACCAAACATTCCTTTGTGAGGAGGGTTACGCCTTTCATCTGGTTACGAAGTGTCTCCCCTTTTATGATCTCTCGTGACAAACGCCCGCATCCTTAAGTACTAAACGAAATGTCAATGGCTCATTAAGCCTAAAGGAATTCTTAACCGCAACTGATTCAGTGCTTTGAATGGGGCCCTGTAAAAAAAAAGGGATGGAAAAAAAAGCTGCCACATTCGTTATGAGTATTTTTTTTTTTTTTTTACAAGCGAAGTGACATTGTTCCAGCAGCCTGTATTAAGTAGGTCCGCGAGGGTGCACGGCCAGATTTATTTGGCGGATTTTAAGTAGAGCGTTTGTAAAAGAGAATTATTATTTTTGGTAATAATATATGTACTTGGATACTGGGGTTTGGCGAGGTAGGTAAGTTTTTTTTAGGTTATGTCCTGTCGTATTTGTTACTGCCGTGCGGTTTCTTAGTTCTCTTGCCCATCAACGAAAATGTCGCTCCATTTGCAGTTGTAGCAATTTCTTTCGTCACGTACATCGCCATTCGCCGTGTGGATGTAAACAAATGATTTCAGTTATCGAGTAATAATTCAGAAGTGACTTGCAGTTTCTTTAATCGCTTCTAATACGATGGGGAGTCAGATAAGACCTGGCGACCCTCAGGGTTTGTCTTATAGATATTTCGACCTTCGGTCATAAAAGGAAGTTATTCTTGAGTGAGAATTTAGAAATCATTCTGGCGTAATAAAGATTTGTCCTTACTGATGGAATACATGTCGGCAAGCAGAAGCTCAAGAAGCACACTACTGGATACTGTAGGGTTTTGGTGGGGTAACATTTAGCAAGAAGTGTGAAAATTATTCTAGTGTATTTGCTTTTAATTATGGAGTATTTTTTTTTAAGGTAGAAGGTTTGCAGTCACAGTGTACAGATGCGCTCCTTTCTGTTGAGGTTTTTCTTGTAAATATGATATATATATATATATATATATATATATATATATATATATATATATATATATATATATATATATATATATATATATATATATATTATATATATATATATATTTATATATATATATTATAATATATATATATATATATACACATATACACACTAGCTGACCAACCCGGCACTGCCAAGGAAAACTCTGAAGGGCTCAAAAAAATTTCCTGCACCTCCTTATGCTGACTGTTCCTTTTATCCATAAGTTACTGTACTGACTGTCCCTTTTATCCAAATATTACTGTTCTGACTGTCTCATATATCCAAATTTTACTGTAGTGACTGTCCTATTTATCATATATTACTGTACTGACTGTCCCATTTATCTAGGTATTACTATACCGACTGTCCCTTTTTTCCAGGTATTATTGTACTGACTGTCCCTTTTATCCAGTTATTACTGTGTTACTGTGGTGACTGTCCAATTTATCCATGCATTACTGTAGTGACTGTCCATTTTTTTGAGATATTACTGTGTAGGCTGCCCCATTTATCCACGTATTACTGTGCTGACTGTACCTTTTATCCAGATATTACTGTGGTGACTTCCATTTATCCAGGTATTACTGTACTGTCTATCCTTTTTATTCAAGAATTACTGTGCTGACTGTCTCTGTTATCCAGGTATTACTGTGGTGGCTGTCCATTTTATTCAGGTATTACTGTGGTGACTGTCTATTTTATCCAAATATTACTGTGGTGACTATCTATTTTATCCTGATACTACTATGGTGACTGTCCCCCAGGTATTACTGTGCTGGCTGTCCATTTTATCCAGGTATTATTGTGGTGACTGTCCCATTTACCCCCACTAAACCTAAAAACACGCCCCACATTAACTGAAACACCCCCACTAAACCTTAACACACCCCCTGCTAAACCTAAACACACCCCTTGCTAAACCTAAACACACCCCTTGCTAAACCTAAACACTTCCCCACTAAACCTTAGTCAGACACATCCTTGGAAATATGACCTAATACCAAGGAAGAGGGAGGTTGTATTGTGTAGATTACATATTGGCCATACGCGTTTAACTCACGGCTATATGATGAATGGGGAGAATGAGCCCTTCTGTGAAGATTGCTTAGTTCCACTGACTGTTAGGCATTTGCTGGTTGAGTGGCCCAGTCTAGTGGAACCTACGAATCGTTTTTTTATCATATATTAGTGATGCAGGTGGTAATTATAGCATGGCAACACTGTTGGGAGAAAGTATATGTATTAATAACATTATCTCTTTTATCAAAGAGGCTGGTCTTCTCAAATGTATTTGACAGCTGTGCTGTCTTAGTATAGTCATTTTTTTAAGTAATACTGTTTTTATTGGATCAAATTTATTAATAGTTCTTTTTTAGCATAATTTTATTTATTTATTGTTTTAAGTTGTTTTTTTAATCAAATTTGTATGTAGTTCTTTTTAGCAGAATTTTATTTTTAATTTTACTTAACATATAAAAGTGAAAAGATCACATTTAGTATTCGGCGTCAGTGACCCTGTAGTTGTGACGCCAGATAACCCACAATCAATCAATCAATTCCCACTAAACCAAAACACACACCCCCCACTAAACCAAAGCACAAACCTTTATACAGAATTATTGATCACAGGAAAGAAAAGCATTTTCAATAATATACTTTTATGGTACCGAGTACATGAAATGACGTATGATAAACCCATAGAGTTTATTTACCACGTAACTAAAGGAAGGGGGAAGCGGGTACGGGTTTGAAACCTACCCTGTTATTGAAGTTGGGTCAAATGATGGCCACGGGCCAAATTTTGCCTTGATTGATCAAGCAATTGCCACATAAGTTACAAAGGAAAGGGGGATGGGGGAAGGGGGAACGGGTTTGAAACCTACCCCATTATCTAAGTTGGGTCAAATGATGGCCACGTGCCAAATTTTGTCTAGAACGGTCAAGTTACAAAGGGAAGGTGAAGGGGAAGGAGTTATGGGTTTGGAACCTACCCTATTATCTACATTGGGTCAATTGATGGCCATGTGCCAAATTTTGTATTGATCGGTGATGCTGTTACCACATAAGTTACAAAGGGAATGGGGAAGGGGAAGGCAGTACGGGTTTGAAACCTACCCTGTTATCTAAGTTTGGTCAATTGATGGCCATGTGCCAAATTTTGTATAGATCGGTGATGCTGTTACCACATAAGTTACAAAGGGAATGGGGAAGGGGAAGGCAGTACGGGTTTGAAACCTACCCTGTTATCTAAGTTTGGTCAATTGATGGCCATGTGCCAAATTTTGTCTAGATTGGTGAAGCTGTTACCACATAAGTTACGAAGGGAAGGGGGATGAGGGAAGGTGAAGGAGGTATGCGTTTTTGAAACCTACCTGATTATCTAAGTTGGGTCAAATGATGGCCATGTGCAAACTTTTGTCTTCATTAGTTGAGCTTTCACCACATAAGTTACAAAGGGAAGGGGGATGGGGGAAGGGGAAGGAGGTACGGGTGTGAAACCTACCATATTATCTAAGTTGGGTCAAATGATGGCCACGTGCCAAATTTTGTCTTGATTGGTCAAGCGGTTCGGATTTCTATAGCGCTCAAATATACAAACATTCACTTTCATATATAAGATAAGAAAAAAATACAGATTCCGTTTTGTGGAAATATTGTGTCTATTGTCAGAGGATGGAATTCTGATTCTCTTGTAATTTAACGTATAAGCAGATTTATCCCTTATCATGGAAATAAGTTTTATTCTGTTTTTTAACCATTCGTTTGTGTTTATGATAATATCTAGTTTCCACATTTAAACGGTAAATAAATAAAAAAAAATTTCAAAAGCATCATCTTTACCCATTTGTTAAAGCATGTCTGATGCCGTCTTACACCTTTTTTGCAGATTTAGTTCTCATCCAATTAAATAAGTTGTCTAACAAGTAAAAGAAAATTTATAATCAAAATAATTGATTCCCAAAACTTCATTTTTTAAGGTATTGTATTATATACTACATAAACTCTACCAAACTACTTTCAGAATTGAAGCTATACTAATATATATATAATATATAATTATATATATATATATATATATATATATATATATATATCTATATATATATATATATATATATATATATATATATATATATATATATATAAATAATTACTAAGCGGGATAAAAATAAATTTTTTAATGGAAGTGATAGAGAATTCTTTAATTTTATGAGCACAGCAGTAGTGCTACCGGTGTCAAAGAGTCAGTCGATTGAAATACTTTTGTTTGTGATAGATAATTTCCCTAATGACTTGAGTACCTTATTGATGACTGTTTTGCTCTGTAAACCTGGATAAATGACTTAATTGATTTAGAGAGTGATTAGAACGGCTTTTTGAAAGATCGATGGGCCCAAGTTAGGATTAACAGTTAATTTCAGTATTTAACAGTGTCTTGAAAGAAGTACAGGAATAACAGTTAAGTTCAGTATTTAGCAATCTGTCTTGAAAAAAGTACAGTATTTATGTCATTAGCACATAAAAAAGGATAATATATGATGATCTTCGATAACATCCTATTTGGCTTGTTGTTTCTGGCGTTAATTTGTATCTCATTGTTTCGTCCTTTTTCGTTGATGGCCAGTTCCTCCGATTATATGCCTCAAGTTTATCAAGTCCTGTTACTGATATTATTATTATTGTTGTTGCTGTTGTACCTTGTTTTAATTCACTCACATTATTTTGTTCTACAAATACATGGTTGAGACTTTTTGATAGGTAATGGACTTTATTGCCCGTTGACTGTGTTGCACAGATAAAATAAGTATATGGATATAAATTGCGTTTCTTATATTAGGATTATTATTCCTCTTAACCCACGAAGTATATAACCATTAAAGTTCCTGATAACTATTAAGAAAACCATTAAGCAGCAAGGCTGGCGTCCACGAAAACAGAATTCCCGAATGAGTGATGAGAGGAACCAGCGAAAACAAAATACCCTATAAACATCCAATTGGTGGACGCTCAGTGTTTTGTAATATATTTCCGTAATTACTTATGCCATAGACAAACCATGAGAAGAAATTAAGTCATAAATTACTCACGAACAGCGCAGATAGCTATCGCAGGAAAAAAGTAAATCATCAGTGAATATAAATTTTCAGGCTTAGGCTTAAAGATTTCGGGGTCATGGAAATGGCCATTAGGTCTCTCTCTCTCTCTCTCTCTCTCTCTCTCTCTCTCTCTCTCTCTCTCTCTCTCTCTCCATTTAATAAAAGATGACGGTATACAGTTTTGAAACGCTTTTTGTAGGTAATTAGATTCAGACAGAATCATATTAATGTAATTTCCGGGACGTAAGACAATTTCCCTTCGTACATTTGATAAAATAAATATCATGTTGATTAATGAATTGGTTGCAGTGCAAATCTTCATTTCCATGCATCATTATTATAAATGTCTTAGTGATATTTTCTGTCTCGGGCCATTTTAATCACTATCGCCAGCAGTTTCAGTAATTAGTCAACGAGCGGTAGAAATATTATACCCGTATCGCAGCTGCTTTGTTATTCAGTGTATCCACAGCCTATCAGATAGTTTCTATATGCGATGCATACCCTCCTTTGCATAAATTAGTGTACACGATAATGGCTGTGCTTATTATTCCTTTCCATTATGAAGATACAGACTTTGTTTTGTTGGGAAGGGTTTGTAGCTGTAAATCGACAGTAGAATACACTCTCACCCTTGTTGTCCGTACGCATGGTTCTGTGTATATGGAGACACGAGCATCACCGCGCCAGAACGTTACAACAGCGCATGCATCACTGAACTGTCTACTGCATGCATCCTCTCGCTTGCTGAACATTAAGACCCCTTGTTTGTTTGTATTTTTTAGTATCTGCTGTACATCTACTGTATATCTGTATCTTTAGATCTACATATCTTCTTCCTTCCCATGACATACGAACTGTGAACATTTTTAATCAACCTTATTTCTCCAATTCTTACTAAATATGCTCTCAAAGAC
>NC_089787.1:43627181-43667181 GCF_040412425.1 Macrobrachium rosenbergii
ATAATCGTGCTACTGGCCATGATATAGGATAGGCCACCACCGGCCGTGGTGAAAGTTTCTGGGCCGCGGCTCATCCAGCATTATACCGAGACCACCGAAAGATAGATCTATTTTCGGTGGCCTTGAATATATGCTGTAGAGGCTGTACAGAAAACTCGACTGCGCCGAAGAAACTGCGCATTTTTTACTTTTATTTATTTATTTCAGTTTTTATAAATAATATCCCGTAAGAATCTAACGTTTTACGCCCTCTTTCAGTGGAAGTTCTTCATTGGTCTCTCTGGTATTTGTGGTTATGTACTAGGAGTGACTGTTCAATACAGTGCACTGCCTTTGTTTTCATGTTCATCCACCGTGTAATACAAAACTACAACACTGATGTAACAGTTAAAATTTTCATTCTGGTCCTCTTCCTATAAGAATTCATCTGTCGGTTTTTATTAAGGGGTGATTGGTAAGGCTTTTAGAATTCACCCAAGTAAATATATGGATGTTAACGACATCGCAACTCAATAAAAACTTGGTGACCCTCGTTTCCGAATGGAGAGACACGGCCATCGTGTATGGGTGGCGAAGGCCTGCAAGTGTGTCAGTTGTGTATTCTTATAAGGCATTGGGTTGAGTTCTGTAGTTCAGTAGAATATTGAACACTTAGTCTGCCACGCCATGCTGTCAGCATTTGATATTCAAGTGCTTCATTTTAATAATGATTATAAGGTAGTAAATTACTACCAGTAAACCATGAAAGTAAAAGGATAGCAAAAATGTCGTGAGCTGCGAGTACTGATCTCTTTAATTTGGGAATTCAGTGTTAAAATTGAGTAAATGGTGAGAAAATTTAGCGATATAAAGATTGGTATTTCTGTTGCAACTGATGTATAAAAACCATTTTTTCTTGTAAGGGACTCGAGCAGAATAACAGCATTAGTAACAATATTGCCTGCCTTTGAGAGCACCTCTTATATTGTATGACAGTCCTAAAGTGCAAGCTTCAGGAAGCGTGGGAGTGAGGTAGCAGTAATGACAACAAACTAAGCTATTGTTCAGTTCTTTCAGTGGCTATAAGTGATGTTTGAATTAACTTTCCAAAATTAATATTGTCCTAACGGACGGGCTGAAAGAGGACAACAATTCCCTTGTAATTATTATCATACAAGGTCATTTTACAACTGAAAGCATGTACAAAACTCACTCTCTCTCTCTCTCTCTCTCTCTCTCTCTCTCTCTCTCTCTCTCTCTCTCTCTCTCTCTCCAAAGACCTGGATTCTTGGGGTTCGCAGATGTTAGGATTATTTTCAGCAATAACCATGATAAACAAAGGGAAGTTTTTATCACAACATTATCAGATGAAGTGAAGTGGCGATGTTGACCAGGATATGTATGGAAATTTTTCAAACAGTTTGATGTACCACCATTTATGTCGTAAACTGTCAGCAACAACTCTATATTTTGTAAACTGTCAGCAACAACTCTATATTTTTCTTTTGTTTTGGTTTTTCGTTCTATAGTGCAGTATTGTAGTGTGAGACGACGAGTTTTAATTAGCCACATACAAGAATAGAAACATGGTTTAGCACGTCCATCGCATTCGATCTTGTTTGAGACGATACCTGCGAGACAAAAAATAGCAGCAAGTGAGGGCGATGAAAGGCACCAACAAACAGAATGCAGATTTGTCTATTGTTGAAGAAGCATCCCCTTGTCACAACGGCTTCTCACTTGGGGTCTCGGACATTCAGCTCATTTACCGGCTATTCATGGCAGAGGCGAAGATGTTAAACTGTTGTGGCTGTTTGTCGGCTGGTTTCGGGTCACATTAGGGTCCACTCCAGCCGTCTCTTGCCTTTTGTCCAGTCATCCGCCGCAAGTTTATGGCTCTGGTCCTCCCTCCAGATCCTCCAAACCTCCCCAAAAGTTTATTGCGACGCCTCATCGGCCTCTGTCTTTAGAGAAAGGTCCCTTTCGAGTAGAAGTTAAAGTAGCTATTGGGGCATTGAAGCGATGGCCTTTAGAGGTTTTTGTGGCCACTTCATTGCTCCAAGAAAAAAGTTTTGAGAAAGGGCAGCTTTTTTTGCTTGTTAGTTAGGTCTTAAAAACAATGCATGGCACTACAGCGACTGAAGTTAAGTGGAACCCAAAAGGAAGCTCTTCACTCGTTAATATTCCTCTCGTCCTTGAAAACTGTTGACAGGTTTCTTATGGCGGTAAATAAGGTTGCGTGGTCGAAGGTGAATTTACATACATCAACCACCGCTTTCCCTCGGTATTGTGGGTTTTATTACGTTTTCCTCCGTCGGCGTCAGTTTAAAAGGAATTCATTTACGTAGTTCGTTTGATTGGTGCTGCTGCACACTGGACCTGGTAGCGTGCAAACAAAAGGCTCTATGCTTACAAGGTTTTTTTAGTCTTTTTTAACACTGTTATATGTATAACTTAGGACTTGATTTGAACAGACAAATTAGATAAAAGGATATTGGGGGTGGAATGGCAAAGATGGTTAATTGGAACTTTTGCTCCCAATTGGAAAAATGTATTTTTGAATTGCAGTATTATTGAATTATATTTTGTAAGAATATATTTACAGTACTTATTTAGATACGTAAGGTGAAGCTCAAACCTAGCTAAGTGTGATTACAGCAAAAGATACCGTATTGGGAAAATAAGGGATTATAAATAAATAGACAATTCAAGGTAAAGAACGTCGAGTAAAAAGAATTTTTTGTTTTCAAGGTGAAGGTAGTTTTAGATTTCAAGAATATTGCTGTAAAAGTCTCCTTGTCGTCAAGTTACATCACGAGTTCTTTTGCAGCGCATTGCACTAGAAACATGCGAAGCTGATACTCTCTATTAAGAAACAGGTGTGTACGCATTAGATAATTTTTATGTGAAAATAATTTTTCTTTCTACGATTGTGTTGATTGTAAATAAGAGGGACTCGTTTTATTAGGTTTAATATCCTTTTTAATATCAGGAAACAATTTATCTTCTGCGCTGCGTTGATAGCCTTGATGTATTGTAGCTATAGTTTGCCATCTGAATCTAACAGTCAGTAGGAGACTTAGTTTTTGGAGAATTGTAATTTGAATATCAATTGTATGAAAAATTTTTCGATTATCTCGTAAATGGTATGAATCAAATGTTTATCTTTCATTAGTCCTTATGAATTATGACACAGCAGAACTTTTGAATGAGAATTTAATACCCCATCTCTAGAAATATTTAGTTGAGAATAATTTAGCAATATTTCACATGTCAGCAACTGTCAGCGATAAGATATGAGAGATATAGAGTTAGCGCTATCCCAGAGATTCCTTACCTATTATAAGACTTTACCTAAGAGCAGTCTTTCGTGAAGGCGTTGTCAGTAACATGAAATAATAATGCATGGCCAACCCTTTGTAGCAGTAAGTCTTTAAAGTGTTCGTAAATAATAAAATCTTGGCAAATATCTCAAGTGAGGCTACTTTAAAATCGTCATTCAAAAAGGAAATCATACAACGGCTCCTGTTTGAAGCAACAGCCGTTAAGGGGTTAACCGAAATCAGAATCATCTCTCATGAATAGAATATTGGGAAAAGCAGGGACTTTTATCTCGGCTGCGCCTTGAAGCGTTTCTAAGAAATGGTTATCCATCATTGTTTTTCTTGAAGACAGCGTTAGCAAGACTTTTATCTTCTGCAATCTTGGCAGTTTTTTTTAAGAAATATAACTTCAAGGTAACCTTTCATAAAGATTACAGCAGGATGTCCATGAACTATCATTTCGGCTAATCTTTGAAGGGAGTCAAAGAAAGGCTAGTCCACGGACTGTTATCTCCGCTAATCTCTAAGAAATTAAACTTTTTCAAGATGATCTTACATGAAGACGACATTGATGAGTCCATGGACTGTTATCTTGGGTAATCTTTTAAATGTTTTTGAGAATTAAAACTTCAAAATGGCCTTTTCATCAAGGTGACGTTGAGTGTTCCTTGGACTGACATCTTGATTAATCTGTGAAGTGTGTTTTAGAAATAAAACTAGATCATCTTTTATGGAGACGACAACAGCAAGTCCGTGGGAAGTTATCTCGGCTAAACTAATCTCAGAAGTGCTTCTCAGAAATAAAACTTCAGTGATATTTC
Organism: Macrobrachium rosenbergii; assembly: GCF_040412425.1. Lineage (NCBI taxonomy): Eukaryota > Metazoa > Arthropoda > Malacostraca > Decapoda > Palaemonidae > Macrobrachium > Macrobrachium rosenbergii. The sequence continues at coordinate 43,631,305 of NC_089787.1, forward strand.
ACGAAGACTTCGTCGACAAGTTCTCGGCTAATCTTTCAAGTGTATTTCATGAGGACGAGAGGACGACGTTCGCTAGTCCATGGACTATTATCTCGTTTAATCCTCGAAGTGTTTCTAAGCAATAAAACTGCAAAATTATCTTTTATGAGGACGATTTTTGACTGGTATGTCGTTTAACCTTTGAAGTGTTTTCAGTAATACGACTTCAACATGATCTTTTATGAAGACGTCGTTGGTAACTCCAGGGACATTTATTTTGGCTCCTGTCTGAAGTGTCGTCTTTGAAGTGTGCCTAAAAAATAAGCCTTCACGAACGTCTTTCATGATGACGATGTCGTGTGTTCGCGGAACTTTTTAGGTAATGCTAATTTTTGAAGCGGTAAGTCTTTGACGTTTGTCTAAGAAATAAGCCTTCAAAATTTTCTTTCATGAAGATAATGTCGGTGACTCCCGAGACTTTTTATGTAGGCGAGTGCATCTAAAAGGTATCATCCCTGAGCGAACCGAGCGACTGTGTTCAGTTTGTACGTTTGCAACCAACCGGTGTTATTATGGCTGAGGTAATTGCTTATATCTGTGCTCAATCAAAGCAAATCATTCGCTTAGAAAGCCTTTAGTCTCCGGTTAGTAACCCCCGCGGTCCTCAAGTGGCTGTTATGAATATTAATCGTCCGCTCAGGTTGAATAGCGCCCTAATTACCATCATTAGCGTAATCTTCGAACTCACCAAGCCGGGTGCGACAGGATGAGAGACGATGGAAAGGAGGAGGAACGGTAGGCGAGAGAATGATAAGGCAAGAAGAGAGAGTGAAATGGAATGAAAATGGAAGTTCAGATAATGAGAAGGGGAAATAAAAAACGAATTAGCGTGGAAGGTCACAATTTTAAAAGGAAAAAGGATTGGACACAAAATGGTAGGATAATAATATTAGATATTGTAAGCATAAGGAAAAGTAAGGAAAAGGTAAAAAAAAAAAATTAAAATGCTAATGAAAATAAATGGCACACGAGAAAAATATAAAGAGAAATAATCAGTAATCAAAATTTGATTACTAATTATTTCTCTTTATAATAAACAAAAAGATATGGTATGGAATGAACCAGTGCAGCTCTAACTCGTATTCGTCACGACTGATTAACTAATATAATTTTAGGTTATTTTTAATTTCTAGTTTGGTTTTAACATAATTCATGTTGAAGTTAGCCCTTACTGTAAGATTCTCTAACGAGGTTAAACATCTTTTAATATTGTATTTTTTTAAACATACTGTAATGACTGAATATAATCCCCAGAAAGTAAGTTCTTATTATATAACTTGACGCATTTTTATCCAAGTTTTTTAAACTCCCTAACCAGATTTACAATGATCTAAGGTTTTACTAAATGTTTTAGATATCGCCGGGTTCCATATTTAGTTCTATTGCAAGTAATTTATCTGGCTGGGTGTTCTCCGAAATTTACTATATCGAAGTTTGTTGCAGGATAAAGTTTTGTTTTAATTTTACTTTATATAATTTTATGTAAACTCGTCCAAAGGTCTTGAACGATAGACCGTATGAGTTCATGCGCACATACAGTATAATCTAATATTCGAACTGGTTTTGTTAGGATTAGAGGTTATATGGTTATGCATTCACTGGTTATTAAATATTAGAGCTTCATGCATTCTCAAATAATAACATATACTAATTAATGTATTTTTCTCTCCTTTGAATTGCGGCTACTCATGCTAAATAAGATTCCGAGAGCTGCTATTATTGATAATTGTCATATTACAGATTACTATTTTTCTTACATATTGATGTCAGTGTTAAAGTGATGATGATTATTATTGTTGTTGCCGTTTTTTATTTAATTCAGGCTGCATATCCCAATGAGAAAAATATAATGCATCAAATTCTGAAATTGAAACAAGAATACATATGCATAAAGGTAAGAATAAATAATAAAATATAAGATAAAAATATAAGCATATATTGTACCCTCAAAAAAAAAAAAAGACTGAAAATGAGCACCCATGAATAATAACAGGACACCTGAAGTCATTCGAACGTGGTGGGAAGTATTATCCGTCCTGAAATTTTGAAGTGTCACTTATTTTAAAATGTGACTTGGAAGATCTTTCTGCAATTTTCGCACAACTGGACGGATTATGTCGAGCGTGTTTGTATAACGGGGCTACTGAAGATTATGATAGAGCAGAGGCCAACAGGAACCCTTTCCTCTCTCTCTCTCTCTCTCTCTCTCATATATATATATATATATATATATATATATATATATATATATATATATATATATGTGTGTGTGTGTGTGTGTGTGTGTGTATGTTTTACATACATACACATAAAGTCACAGTCTTATGCTTACACTAATCGTTACAAGTATATACTAGTATGTTTGCCTACTAAATAAGAAAGTTTCTTGCAAGATTTATTTCATTTCTAGAATGTCTCTTTGTACACTGTAATATTTTACTTGGTTGTAAGCAATAAGTAATGAGGCTTTGATAAGATCCCTTCCTGTTTATTTTTTTCATTGTTATTATTTTCCCTCTTATATTACTGTGTAGTGTACTAAACAGCGGGTATTTATCAGTGTTAAACTTTTTAAGATTCTGTTCTCGAAATCAACAAATCCATGAAAAAATATTTCATTGGTAGTGCCATAGATTCCGTTATGAAATCTTGGCCCCGGTTTTCTTCATTTTAACAAGTGTTTAAAATTTCACGCCCTCCCTCGCCATGAAAAAATTTGGAAGTAGAAAAATCTATAGTCTAGAAGAAAAGGGTAATTGCATTTGCTCAAGCCCCTCAGGTGCGTCGTTATAAAGTGGATTCTGTTAGTTCGCTTAAGGGGTCACATGTAACTGCCCTATAATGAGGCGTAAGTGCCCGTGCGTGAATCCTGTGAATGGGTATGTATGGTAATGGGCAAACGTCGTCTTCATTGGCTGTTAAAGAGAGGGCCAGGGAGCGGGTAAGGGATGCGCTGATTAATGACCTCCGTCGTTATCTTGTGTCTGTACGGAAAAACTGCTTCATTTGTCATCGCAAAAAGGGAATGTTTTCCTCCTTAGGGGCTGTTTCGATGTTTGTGTTCGTCTCCTCTTCGTCTCAGTTACTGGATATTGGCCATATATGCCTGGGGTTAGAATATTGTTCTTATAACTGGGCGTTTCTTCTTTTTCCGCTGGACAAGCTTGAATTAAATGCATTTCCTCTAATCAGCGATCCCGCCATTATGTCCTGTCGAGTTATCTTTTCTTCGAATACTAAAAGCTCTCTCTCTCTCTCTCTCTCTCTCTCTCTCTCTCTCTCTCTCTCTCTCTCTCTCTCTCTCTCTCTCTCTCTGACCACTTCAGTTGAGATGAACGTAGCTTCATCGCAAACCGGTTAGCCACTAGATCCCTAGATTGTTTTGGAATCGCCCTTTGCTTCCGGTTTGGGTGGAGCCTGCTGATTTTCTTTCTTCCTTTTTTGTACATATATATATATATATATATATATATATATATATATATATATATATATATGTATAGATAAATATATATGTACATATATATATATATATATATATATATATATATATATATATATATATATATATATATATATATATATTTTTTGTGACTTGATTGAAGAAGCAGTGGCTCAGACGGACGATTGTCAAGGGGTGACCTGAAGGTATTCCCCGGAAGCCATACCACTACCCATTAGGAGAATGCGCACCTTTGAGACGACGCTCTTTAGTGATGTAATTGATGACTTGGTTTTAGGTAACAAGCTGTCGACATTTCCTCTTAATCCTTACACACATGACATTTTTTCTCACCCTAATATCTTTTTCCCCTTATGAGGGAATGTCTTCAGAAGGGCAGCGTCCCCCGGTTAACAGCTCTTTAAGATGAGGTTACTAGCCTCATGTTTTTTTGGGGGGGCCCATGGGGTAACACCTCTACGGAATTTCTACAATAATATGGATGGTTTTTTTTTGCGTAATTATTTGCCTACACCTTTCTGTAAAACTTACATCCTCCTGAAATTCAGTCGTCGCAACTTCAGAGAGGACTAGTTAATGATTATCCGTTTACCCACTGACATGTAAAACATCATAAGAAGCGCCAGACTCAAGCATTTTTGTTTTCGACCTTTAGTGGTAGAGCAGCCTCACACTTTAACACCTGAAATGTCCCTCGATTGCGGTATAGAGAATGAAAACTGTGCGTTCACCTAGAAATAGGGTTTTCTACAACATGAAGAATCTGTTGGATATCTATTCAGTAAATATCATTGAGAAACGGTTGTCGGCAATTTGTAATTCTGGATCAGGGGAGAAAAGTTAAGCGAGAACATATGATGCATTGATGATTTTGTCGTTAGTACCAGTGTAAGAAGTATCATTTTTGTCTAAGCTGCTAAATCCATTTTTAAAGTCATAGTAAAATAGTGGTCAATATTAGTAAAAGCTAAAAACTATATAAGAAATAAAACTGTAGAGATGCTCTATTGTTTTTACGTCATCAGCACCTTGTTTGAATTCTTGGTTGTAAAAGATAGTACACAATTTGGTGGTAACTTTAATAAAGCTAAGATTATTTGAGTAAGTTACTCTGTTAACATTTGCTAAGAATATTTTATAAAAAATGCCTTGCGGAGGAATAGAACGATGAGGTTCACTGTAATGTTATTGTTTGGTGCTTGACGTTATGTACTGAAGGATAGATGATATTGCGAAGGATTTTTCCTTGATCAAAATTTTAAAGTATATTTCGTTGTTATGATGTATTTTCCCGGTAAAATCTTATTTCCTATTACGTTTTAATTATGGTCTTTGTCGTGTTTCCTCATATTTCTGTGTCTGAATGTTAAGCGTAGCTAGTCTTACTAACATACCTGTTCGAGGAATGTTAACGATTATTGAGTTTCCAGTTTCTCTCTCTCTCTCTCTCTCTCTGTCACATACGAAGCTGGTATGTTTCGCTGAGCTTTAGTCCTACCTAACGTTAGGTGGCTCTTCATATATTTTACTTTCTGGTCTTCTTATTTGCTTTATTCACCTGCATTGCCCTTTCTTCCATGTTTTCATTATTTTTATGTCATTTTTTTTTACTAAGCTGTGCATAAATCCCTGCATTGTGAAGTTCTATATCTTTCCATGAATACATTTTACTTGCATTTTAAAGTTGCTTTACGAGCTTTTTATGAGACCATTTTATTGTAGCAACATGCATGCATACTTTCCATCATTTGAAGGGGGTAGCTTTTATATTTTGTCTAACAGTTGAATTGCACCTCTTGGTAGCATCATGTACTAAGTGGTAGTCCCACTCTTGCTACCTTGCGCTGGTTCGAATCCCACTGCGGAATGATAGGGCATAATTTATTTCTCATCTGGGCGCAATGCTTGTAGTGATAAGCGTATCCGAGGAGGTGAGAAATTCATGAAGTTCAGAGGTTATTGTAAATGACATTTTGAAAACCTTTCGTCTAAATTTCTGTTTAGGGTAAAATCAGATTTATCGCTTTCCATTTACCGACTAAAGGCAGTTGACGTACTTTTAAGTTAGCTTATGTCTAGGACATTAGTGAATGATTTATAGTATATAATTAATAAGATGCATTTCAGTACACGATTAATGTTTCTGCATACAGGTAATTAGTGAACACAAAACAGGAGTATCCCTTTGATGCTTGTTATTGTGAATATATATTGTAAAAAATCACAAAACTGCTTGAAAACTTTTGAGGAAAATATACTAAAATGCCAAGTAAATCAAGCAAGCATTTGAAAATGTCAAATGAATCACCTCAATATTTGAAAAAATGCTGGGGGAACGTTATATAAATCTCGTAAACATTTGAACAGTCGAGTTTCTCCACTGAGAAGCGAAAGATATGGAAAAAGAAATGATCTAAAGCCCTGGGGTCATCGTCACCAAGACAGACACACTTATTACAGGTAAGTGATGGCCCTTCGCGGCAGAGGCAGAGCTTATAATGAGTCAAAAGTTTTAAAGGCCAATTACTCGGGTGTGAAGGTTATTATTCACTTCGATAGTTTGTACAATGTTTGGAGGAAGGCGGCAGGGGAAGGGGAGGGTGGAGGAAGTGGGAGTGATAGGAGGGGGAGGGGATGTTAAGCTGCAGGGCAACAACCCTTCTCCCCCTTGAATACCTCCTCCTTCTCCTTCCTCTTCCAACAACCTTTGGTGTGTATGGAGTGTTGGTTGCATGACCAACCAAGTCTCCCTCATCTCCCCCCACCTCTCTCTCTCTCTCTCTCTCTCTCTCTCTCTCTCTCTCTCTCTCTCTCTCTCTCTCTTATTTTTTGCTTTACAGCAACAATCCGGGCCTCGAGTTTCATTTACTTTCCTGTAGTTATTGATTTGTTGAGGTAATTTTATGCACACCTACTCCCCACAATTCTTACAATTTTTATTTATTTATTAACTTTTTTGACATTGTCATCTGTATAACCTGGCTATGCATTTTGGCCATTTACACAAAAAATGTGCATTTTTCGTTTATTGATAACAAGGATGATGATAAAAAACAAGTGTTTTTTTTTTTTATTTGAGCAGTGTTTCCCCAGCATCATGTCTTTAATGTCGCCCTTCCTCTCCCCAGCCTCTTTCCACCCTTCCCTAACTTAATCTCTGTCGTCATCATAATCATTCTTAGAATCCTGCGGTCTCCGCCGACGTTGTTGCTGTCTCCATTATGTGATTTTTCTTTCTCTTTATTGTTGTCTTCGTGTCATTTAAAAAGTCGCTCTTTTTCTCCTCTCCGTGCCCATCTCCATTTACTTTTCGTACTCTTCTTTTCCCGCAGTCTTATGACTTTGCATATTATTTTCCTTTGGACAGACTTTTTTCTTCATATTTTCTCATCCAGAATCTTTTTTGTCTCCTTCTCCGTGTATTTTTCACACTTAACTTGTCTTACCCATCTTATTATGTAAGACAACCTCTTCTTGTAGTTTTGTTTGTTTTATTCATTAAGAAATTGCTCTGTTCCTCCTATGGTGTTTTGGTCGGATTATTGTTTCTAATTTCGTCCTTTTTCCAGACATAGAATCTGTGTGCGTTCTTGTTAGAGAGAGAGAGAGAGAGAGAGAGAGAGAGAGAGAGAGAGAGAGAGAGATAGAGAGAATATTACTCTTGTTCTGCAGACCGTTGATTAGGCCCTTTCCTATTTTTGCTGCTTCATGCAGTTAATGGCATCTTGAAGCCTTCCGAAATTTTTGTACAGTAATTGTAATTATTTTCAGGACATTTATGTGAAAATTAAATACATTCAGAATACATATGTCATGTGCTTTTTATCAGATAATTTTGTTCTCTGTTTTTTTTATGTATCTTTCTCCCACTTGGGGAATATGAGTCGTCATCGGTATACATAGTAGCTGAACATTAAATTTTTTCCAACTTTAATATAGTTGTAAGAATATCTTATCTGTTTGTTCCTGACTTTTAAAAAGCCTCTTCAGCCAGATTCCTTTGTCAGTAGTGAACAGTATAGCTCCCCCCCTCTCTCTCTCTCTCTCTCTCTCTCTCTCTCTCTCTCTCTCTCTCTCTCTCATGATTTGAGTCGAAAACATTAATAATAAATCGTTGTTTGCTTGATTTAAATACTTCACTCACGCACACACACACACACACACACACACACACACACACATATATATATATATATATATATATATATATATATATATATATATATATATATATATATATATATAATATATATATATATATATATATATATATGTATATATATATGTATATATATATATTACATAGCATAGTTCTGTCTGATTTCAAGCGATTGATATGTATTAAACCCCGAAGTCAAAACAACAAATACTTCTTAGATTCATGTGCTGTTTCTTCCTGATGTTTTCATTCATTAGCTCATTATTGGCGGATATGCACCGCAATTGTTTCATGAAAAGCTTTAGGTGTGTATCCCGAGTTTGATTTCCGAACTTTTCACGCACTGTTTCATTACATTACTTCCACCAGCTTTTCTGTAACATTGCGTTCTGCATTTTCATGTTAGAAAGGTGTGCCGTTATTTCAGAACCGCTTTTTCTAACCTCTTCAAGGTTCATCGAAGAGAGCTCTGTAGAAAATACGTCGGTTTGTTCGTTTCCGCCCTGACGCTCTCTGAGAGATAGCTGCATGATAAACGCCGCGCCAAGAAGTAAGGGCGACACAATCATAACCGTGTATAAAGAATTTCTTGCCTGAGGGAGTTTTAGGATTTGCTTTCATTTTTATTAATGCTACTCCTTACTGAGTCAGCAGTTATGTTATTATTATTATTATTATTATTATTATTATTATTATTATTATTATTATTATTATTATTATTATTATTATTATTATTCTCTGGCGTTGATATTGAATAACCTTCGATAATGTCGTTTGTCAAAGAAAATTAAATATTAGAAATTCAGTATGGCTATGAAGGGGAGCAAAATTGCAAACGTCTATCTATGCCATTGCGTCAAATTGATGTCAAGTGTGGGGGAATAAACATTCTCCATCCACTTGGAGTAAATAGGCACAAAATATATATTCTTTTTTCACCAATGAATTTAGAAAAGAACAGCTTTGTTTACTTAAGTAGAGTAAGCCTTACACCAGGATAGAATTATTGTAAGCTACAGTGGCCAAAAGCTCCCAGTATTTTTCGGAAAGAATGAGTCGGTAAGCAATTCGTAAACAAAAGCGAATAAAATGTAGCTGTATCATGATTCAGACAGCTTTTGTTTTGCCATAGTAAATCAGAATACCCAAAAACAGTAGACGTTTTTTCAGTAAATATTTTCGGACCTAGTTCATCAGGCTGACAAATTTTGCCATTGCTGCGATGCCCAAGGATCAGGGTTTCATGGTCATTCGTGTTACCATGGTCTTGAAAACCAAAATACCCTGGGTCATCAAATCGAAGTAGGAGCTGACTGGTTTTGAAAACTATTGATTCCTAGGCTGTGAGTAAGGAACTACAAAAAGTTAGTTTTATTGAAAAACTTACGAACCTCAGTACTGACTTTTCTTTCAGACATTTCCATCTCGAACAGAGTTTCCATGTTTTTTGTTGAACAGAGAGTAATGTCGCCAGTTTTGTCCTAATCCGGATACCCCTTTTGTATGTGAAGAAACTGCATCTTTTATGATTAGGCTTCATTTAGATATTTCAAGTGATTCTTTTTTCTACAGACGCGTACTGTTAGTTTGACAATTGTTTTCATATTTAATATGCACAAAACGTGCTTAAAGATTCTTTCACTGATTTAATATTATGTTGAACGCTTAGGAACAAGGATATACAATCAAGTTCCGTAATAATAAACTACTGTCCTCTGTAAAACAAGAGGACAGTAGTTTATTATAACGGATAAAGGATAAAGAAAGGTGTAACTCTAAAAGGATTGAGGAGAAGAAAAGTGAGTTTTCCCCATAGCTGTCTGGGAGAAGTTTAAAGAATTAAGTGTGTTATGACCTGTAAAAGAATCCTGGTTCTAGAGCTCACAAACATACAAAACGTTTGGTAGCTAATCCAAAAACCAATAATTATTAAGGCCAACAGAAGTTCGAATCTTGTCACTGGTTGAGAAGACTCTTGAATTCACTTATTACTTAAACTTCACTAAACAGTTTTAGAAGTTCATTAGATTAGGTTGGGATTGATGCAAACACTAAAGCACAAAAAGTAATTATTCATCACAATGAGAAACATATAACTACTCAACTCAAATTAGGTATTCATGTATAGTTCGTCTCCTAGACTGCTTTGTACCAAAATACGTGACGATGCTAGCCTCTTCGTAGGCTCTCAGGTTCACGTAGTGAAAAGTATTCCCGGAATCCAGAGAAGAACGGGTCTGCGAAAGTGGTGACGAAAATAAGACCTTTTCTGCGTAGGTAGTCACTTGAGCCTCTCCACACAAGAGATTCCAATGCTCATTTATACGGTCAGTTTTTTTTATAATCTGTTTCCTTTAGTAAAAAATAATTTCAGTTAAGATTATTTTTTTCACTTTAATGCTAAACTGATCCACTGGGGCCGTGAGTCATTCAAGGTCCGAGAGCGTACAACTGTCCAGTAAGGTGGATAAAAGCACAACTGTTTTCATCGTAAGTATTGTGTGGATTCATTTAACAAAATAAGAACAAACAACGCCCCGATATCCATTTAGTGTTAGCGTATTAGTTTCATAACTTCTGTTCATCCTAAGATACACAGAAATTTTAGCAAAAAAAAAATAACTATCTTCGCGAACATCAACATCAGACGATTCTAATTCTTAAACTAGTAGTGACTTGGTGCAATCTTTACTTTCCCGTAAAGTTTCCCCGTGAGCTGCACAAGATCTCTTTCATTATAGGTAACCGAGACATAAAAGCAACAGAAGGTGCAAGTACTCTGCTTCTGTTGATTTTGCTCAACCATTATCTTTCTGATTTATTGCATTTTGTTACTTTAACTCTTAATTAGACTTATTTCAGTGCAAATTTCTTGACGATATAACCAGCGATGTAACGAAGAGAGACTTCTTCTGTTATGTCAGAAATTGATTTTTCAAGTTTCCCTTCCTCTCTCTCGGTCAAATTGTGATCTCCAGTATCATCCACCAAGCCTTCATTTTCAGGTTCACTGGTTAGGTTTTTAAAGAAAATGCTGGTCCGACATTTCTGCTGGCAAATTCGTTCTCTTTCTGTTTTGCAGTAGCAGAGGAAGACAATTGCCATTTTAAAAACACCTCCTCCTTTATATTCAGCGGGAGTTTTTCCACTTACAGTGCAATGTCTTTCCTTAATAAATACTTAAAACTCACCGGTTGTGCATTACCGTGCGGTCCATTCATATGACATATGCGACAACAAAAGGTGTTATATTAGATCTTGATTTAACCGTCGTGTAGATATGAATTTAACATCATAGGATTTATTCAGCTTTTCGTAAAGACCTGTAAGTGACTTGAAAGAATTTCTTCCTTTTGAAATATGTAAAGGGAATTAAATCGTGATTTTCTCCTCTCATTTTTTGCAGAACTTTTTCTGCTCCTCATAATTAATCCCAAAAGCACTTATCAATAAGATCAATGGAATTAGCAGTTTTTCCCAATTTCTGTTTGAGACCCTTCTTACCCAAGTATTCAGTTGCTTTAGCAATCTAACTAGACAACAGCTGTACAACCAGTTTCACACGCTCCTTCTCTCGGCCTACCAGGTTAAAATGACTTTCATTTACCTTATAAGAGAGGCCATATTCTATCTTCCTCTAACTGCAATATCATCCTTGCAAAAATGAACAGAGCAAATCATAGCATCATCTGGGTTAAGTTTATCAGATCGTCGACGTGACTTTACCATTCAGTTCTAGGAAAACGAAAGAAGTATATTTCTAAACCTAAAGGCAGTATTTTAATGGAGTTTGGCCAGGAAGAATTTTTTCATACTGACGTTTACTTCTAAAAGAAATGTTTACGAATTAGGCATTGTACAGGACAACTTGTAATTATATGCTGTAATCCTTAACATATGAATTAATATCTATCAAAGTAGTCACTAGAGACAAGATAAAGATAAACTAAAAACAGTGGGACAAATTTGGGGGTGCCTTTTTAAGCCAAATCTTAGTCCTGGTTTGGCTTAGCCCGAGCCCAGTCTAGGTTTGGGGGCTCACGTGAGCTCATTAACCTACCCGGGCGTTAGCAAACCCGTTCCGTTCTGGATCCTGAGTATTCCATCGGTACACGACTTCAGGTAATGACGTAAGGTGTTCCCTTAAGGGATGCAAAGTACTAGCCAGGTACACCCTTCCGTTTAACGACGAAATGTTTACAAAATCCTCCACTGATGTTTCCACAAGGGCTGTACGTAATCAATAACGGCCATTCTTACAGAGTGGTATTACACGCAGGCGTCGGACCCTTCAAAAACACGGGCAGACAGACCCCCCACAATATAAAGGTATTGAAAGTCCACGTAGGTCTCTCCAGCCTTGACACTCCCAGTCGTACAAACACTGGCTGATGATCAGCAGTCTATCTTCGGTTTTCTGCCAGAACTGCCACGACCGCCCTTCACTGTACTTACTTCTCCCGTCGTCTTGTTGGTCGAAAGCTTAGTTTTCATTTCTGCTTCAGTGACTGCAAAACCTCATGTTACGATTATTAAAACGAGCATCAGTTTCCTCAGTGGCTAGTTTCAGATGATTAAACCCCAACTGCTGTCTTATTAGGCGTTAACTAATAGGGAATAATTAATATTTATATAATAATATTCACATAATAATTATAAACAGACCAAAGTAATAAGAATAAGAATACCGTTGATGACAAATCAGCAAAGCAAGTCACTTCTTAGGTGACAAAATCTGTAAAAAAGACTGAATTATGATAAGCACAGAAGACGGTAGTGCAGTTTGATCTGCTTGTAAAATAGATTCATAGAGTTCGAATAACCATTCAAAAGATTTTAATACAGTTGGCGTTTGCCACTGTTAACTGGTTGTGTTCGATAAAGTTGGTAGTGGAAACTTTTGCTTGAGAGATGTAATTTGCTTATTTGGTATTTCCTCATATATTACTGATGAAACTTCTCTGAATGCATCTTCGTAAGCTAGGTATACAATAAGCATTTAATCAGGCTATAACAAAACTTTTAAAAGCGCTTTTTCTGAGGGTACCTGGTCGTTTGATGAGACCCTCATCTGAATGCTGGTCATTTGGGCGAATATCCGCTGTAGTGCATAGAAGTAAATATATGAAAATCTTGCTTCCAGCATTGGGAAAAAAAATGCGCAACTACCAAAAACTTGGCAAAAACTTCATATTTAAAGTTTCTTACAGGTATTATAAAAAACTTCATATTTAAACTTTCTTACAGGTATTATATTTTAAAATAGTATTTTCTGGAAAGATTCGTCGTGAATTGCAAGACTATTTGATTGCCCTACTTAGCTTATCATCCGTTCCTTATTTACCGGTACCGTATGTTAATTGCTATGGTATGCAAATAGAGAGATTAAAAACGTAACCAGTTTTAATTCCTAACGTAAACAAAAGTCCTCTGATGACATCCTTGTCATTTAAGTGCACGGAGCTTCCTTTGCCTCGTGTAGTGGATCTAAATAGTATAATAAACAACTTAAAAAGTACACCTTTCTTTCTCGCACTGTCAGCTGAGTTTGCGTTTATCAGCGCATATTTTCACCTGAGATAATCAGTCAAGTTTATAGGCATGACCGGTTTGGAAATGGCGATTACCAACAGATACCTTTCCTTTCGAGCAGTTCCAGTGGCTTGCCCTAATATCAGGGGGGGAATGTTATGTAGCGTTATCAAGCTAAAATTCACTGTACTCCTCCTCTTCCTCCTCATCCGCCTCTTTCTCCTCCTCATCCTCCTCCTCCTCCTCCTCCTCCAGAGCTTCCTTATTCCACCTTTCCATTGGGCAGTTTTGCCTGCTCCGCCTTCTTAAACCCATAATTTATCACCGTCGTGGCTGTCTCTTCTGCGGCTGTAATTACTCCAGTGGCCTTTATGCACGCGGGTCATCTATTCATCCGTAACTTTTATCACCGCCTCATCATCATCGTCATCAGCATCATCGTTGCTGCTTTCCCCTCAGCTTCTCCCCCCCTGAAAATACTGTTATTGGACAGAGGACCTTATTACGGCGTATGATAGAGTGCCCGCTATCGGATGCCGTGTGTCGCAGCCTCTGTCATTATTCCAATATACCAACACTCCGAGCTACTCTTACGTGCCATCACCTGATGCCATCAACCTTTCCCCTCCCCTCCCCTCCCCCTCTTCCTCAATGTGTTGTCATTCTTAACGCCATGTTGTGGATACCATCGCGACAACGCACACACCTACCTACATGCTGCCACTTCCCTGATGCTATCGTCCACTCTCGGCCCTCCAACACAAGGGTTTTACCCTCCAATCTTCGTCAAGACACTAGTACAGTGTTTGGTGTGGATGTGTGTGTGTTTGTAGATATGTATATACGGTATGTATGAATGTGTGTGCAGTATTACATGCCATGTATATTTGATTTCTTTGCTTTCATCGTTATTGTTACGGGACACTTCCTGCTACTTCTTGATTTTATTAAAGTGTATATATTTTATTATTTTTCATGTATATACTGGATTATGTGTGTGCACTTATGAAGCGTTTGTATGGTTCATAGTTTTAGTACATTTTGGTAGGTTGACCTAATTTTTCTTTTCATTTTAAACATTTTAAACTTTATGAAACTAAGCACACGGAGATGAGGTATCGGTAACATGACAACCGAAACGCTAAGTTTTATACTGCCGCTTCACTTGAGATATCCCCAGCACCTGATCAGGATTTTTTTATAGACATTATTTTCAAATTATACATACCTGGCTATCTATCTATATATGATATACATATACAACTTGTATATATATATACATTATGTATACATACTTATATATTTATATATATATCATATATATATATATATATATATATATATATATATATATATATATATATATATATATATATATATATATATATATATATATATATATATATAAGTGTGTGTGTGTGTGTGTGTGTGTGTAAATAGTTGCAGTTGGCATGAATTCCAAAGTGTGGCAGTAAAAACAGAGCTCTTGGCAGAACCAAGCATTCCTGGGATTTTTAATAATAGTGATTTTAATGTGGCAAGAGGTGTCCTGGCTTGATGTCGGGAGGACCAAGTTCTCCCGTCTAAAGAGAGTAAGACCAAAATAGTACCTGTAGAAAAATAGACAAACGAGATCATCTTGTGTATAGAAAATGCGGATCTAAGGGCGACAGAGGAAGACTTGCCAAAAATAAGAAATCTTGTTCCAAACGTGAAACGTGAGACTGATATGCAAGAAAATTTAGCAACTAGGACAAAGTGAAGAACTGAGGGCAGCCAAGCAAAACTCCCCTTTTATTTTAATCGAACATAACTTTGATTAATCATAGCACAACAGTAAGGAGGATTTTGTACGTGCGTTTGCATTTGTATAAATTCAAACGCTTTTGAGAATATTTAGAGCGCTTTTGAGAATGATTAGAAGCGAAGGTGACGATGCCATGGAAAATATTAAAGAAGACAAGAAGACCTTGTGGGGAGACTATGCCGCCTAATTGTTTAAGACTGACATTGAGTCAAGGCTTTTAAGGTGAATATAGTTTTTTAATAATCCTAAAAGAAAACTATAGAAATTTTAAATAAAATATTTACATGTGCACCAATATACCATTTCATTTCGTAGTTAAATATATGTAACAGCATGCGCTGTAAGTACCTGTAAAGTTATATTTAAAGAGTATGCCGTAGTATACCGCTAAAGGTTGAACATGAAAAAGATTTTCACTGAAATCTTATATTAATTAGAAGTCTTAATTAGAAGTCGGAGTTACCAAATCATCTTCTTATAATTAAAGTTGTATGCAAGCAGTAAGAAGAAGACAAATGGGAAAAAAGGGACTTGATTGCAAATTTTGTATTTCCGTATTGAAATAAAAAAATATTTACTCAAGGGAATTTATTAATATATATATTATATATATATATATATATATATATATATATATATATATCTATATATATATATATTTATTTGTTTTGTTTGTATATAATACCTCACTCTTTTGCTCAGAATACACACACACACACACACACACACACACACGCAATATGTGAGGAAGTTTTAAATTGGAACCGGCCGACCTTTTCCCGTTTTGTATAATATATTGTTTGTTACAAAATACACGATTCTTCTAAGCCTTTGCAGCTTTAAGCCACGATGATGTATTTATGAGAAGGAAGTCTTTTAAGTAGCATTGTAAATGTAATTTTAAAAAAATAATTGTTGTATGAGAGAAGTTGATTTTTAAACATAATCAATACGAATAGACCGTGTAACAAAAACGTGCAATCAATTATTAGCATTTTCGTCCCTCGTAGATATATCGTGTGGGTTAACAAGTGGTAAAAAACCGAGAGCTGAAATTTTCAGAAGAAAGCAGAGCCGACAGAAGCAAGATTTTACGTAAGATTATACACTTCGGTTCATTCGTGCGTGTTAAGGTAACCCTTCAGTATCGAATCGTGACTTGCTTTTGCTGCTGTACTGAAAGGCTATACTTCGGTTACAGTGCACCACTAATTTTTACTATATAATTATATATACACGTATATATACCTGTATATATAAATTTATATATATATATATATATATATATATATATATATATATATATATATATATTTTATTTTATCATCTGGTTTATTTACAACAGAAAGAATAACACAAGTATTTAAAGTACACAGGTTTCTAGTTACTTTGACGTACTGCTTCACATAACCTCATTTTAGAATTGCAGTTACATATATCTGTATCTATCTATCTATCTATCTATATATCTATTTATAATAATTATTTTTATGTATATATGTAATATATATTTGTATATCCAATATATATATATGTGTGTTTATATATATATATATTTGTGCATGTGTGTGTAAGAGGGAGAGAGAGAGAGAGAGAGAGAGCAGCTACGGCGTAGTTTTTTTGGTACTAATCCTTATTTTTTTTCTTGTCGCCTTGCCAATCTTCTGTCTTTGCCATCATGAGACTGTCACGATGGATTTTATACCTCTCATATAGATTGAATGTTGGTAACCAGACAAAAAATACTAGCTTTAGATAAGAGAAAAGCGTGCTGGAGATCTGCAATTAACTAAATGATACGAGACTGCAATTATCTAAATGATACGAGACTGGTATTTAAGATATAATCTTTCATGAATGTCAGTTGCATACACGGTTTTAGAATTCGCGAAGAAAAATAACTATATGACTTTGTTCTTATCTTATTAGAAAATCTACACCGAGGTGGGTTTAATACTTCAGCCTTCCCTCTTGGTAGTACAAAACCAAGTGGATTCTTCTGCTAAAGACAGTTAGTTAATGTCCTTATATTTTTAGAAGTCTTTCAATTGTCATGTTATCTTCCAGCTAGATTTGGCCCATGGAAACCAACACTAAGCTGCCAGGATTTTCCATATTTTACGTGACTGATTTAGATGTTACTACCAAAGATACTTTTATTTCACAGGGTCATTTACGAAATTACAGTCGATACATTTCCTCACATAGAAATGTGGCGATTGTTTCGAGATGAAACGGGTCTCAAAGAATAATTAGAATTGTTGTGCTGTGTGTTGAATTTTCACAGGAATTAATATTGTGTCTGTATTCGTGTAAATTTTCATATTGTGAACGTAATTATACACTGTATAACAGAAACTCATGTCGTTTCCTTTCAGATAGTAGATAAACAAATAAACGTTCCATTTTGACAAACGAGGTGCAATTCGCACCAACTGTACAGTAACCCTGAAATTTCTAGAGCAAAGCAGAAATTGAAGTTAGAATGGAATAGGTCAAACGGGTGGAAGCGCACAGTATGCATACTCTCAAATGTCAGTAGACATCTTATCAAAGTCATCTGCATGCTGTTGACTGCTGAGTAGAAAAAACAGAAAACGGAAGATGTGTGAAAAAAAGAAAATTGACTCAGGTTCTTGCAACGGCATTGAACTTTCAGATTTCACTTACATCTTTTTAATATATGATATTACTTGAGCGCATACTCTTATCATCGTTATTACAACACTTTTGATTATTGCTCTAACCATTGTTGTTATCTTTACTGCGGGGTTCAGAATCGTTGACCTTTTTGCCAGGTGGCGCATGATTCACATGACCGAGGTCATAACGCACTCACTCCTTTCTCCTTTTCCTTCTACATCCAGACCACCCCCCCTTCCTCTCCTAACCCCAACAAAGACCCGATTTCTTTAAGGAAATATTGCGTTTCAGCACCTTCACTTACAATTTTTTTTTTTTTTTTTTTACTGGGCAGTGACAATTTTTTTTGTTACTGGGCAGTGATTTAGTCCTTCAAATGATGTTTTCGTGGAATTAATTAAGGGAATTTGTCAGTTTTAATAGATGAAAAGATGATGGCACAATGAGGACGCCTTAGTATGTTAATTCAAGGCTTCAAGTAGCTTTCGGATGTGACCTGCTATTATTATTATTATTATTATTATTATTATTATTATTATTATTATTATTATTATTATTATTATTATTATAAACCAAGCTGTATCCCTGGTTGGAAAGCAGAATGCAACAAGTCCAAGGGCCCCTATGGGGAAAGCAGCCTCTTACAGAAAAAGAAATGGTGAGGTAGAGAATAACCCGTGAAGGAAAAATAACCAAGAAAAGCAAACAAGGTAACTAACAACGAATAAATAACGGGAAACAAATAACGAAGTAGAAGAAAAGGCAAATCACTAATTAACAACGAGTTGAGACTCATGTCAGCCTGGTCAACAAAAAAGCATTTGCATCAAGTTTGAGTTTGGAAGCTCCAAAGACTGAACTATAGGAATAGGAAGATCATTCGACAGTTTGGTCACAGCAGGAACAAAACCGCGAGATAAAAGTGTGTGATATTGGCCCTCACGGAAGAAAAGCCAGGTCTGTTAGAATACACAACCTATCCAGTAGTACGTGGCGGATGTTCAAGTCTGGAGAGATCTAAAAGAACAGGGTGATCGGTGTAAAAGATTCTCCTTCAGTATGTAGAATGAGCTAATGGAATGACGGTGTCCGAGATTAATACTTAGACCGAGAATAAACAATTTAATAGACTTCAGGTTTTTTTTTTACAACAGTTTAATATGCGAATAAGTTGCCAAGCAAGTGAAGAGTATTGAAAACATGGATGAATAAAAGAAGGAAAACATTTACCCAGGATAGACAGGTCCCCAAATATCTCGAAAGAATTTCTGTGTACCGATTTTGTGTGCAGCAGAAGACGAGGTAGACCCGAAGTTTCTCAGAAGTTGAATGTGTAGTCAAGCGCACCTAGAAATTCATGTTTTGACATTTTAAACGACTTTCCTGTAGTCCAACGCCGTCAACGCAAATACTCGTATATGGGTGCTGTCGTTTGTGGCGGAAGGGTGGGGGTGGGGGTGTTATCCAATATCCTTCCCTGTTAACAATTATACGTCAAATTTTTGTTGGGGTTATCTCCGCAGGTGGGTAGTGTCATCAGTGCACATTGGTGGTGCACTGTAGGCATTTTGTTATTATGCATTTTGGTGCATTTTATTATTATGCTTATCAATCTGGGTATCGTGTTTTTTGTTCCCGTTACTTTGGAGAATGGTAAACTGTTGTATAACTGATATGTGGCATAACGTTCCTATTGCCTGTTTGAAATTTCAGAATATTTTCCACTTAGTGAAAAATCTGGGCCGGTAAACACCCCGAAATTTGACTTGACATTGCTTTTTGTTACATAGTGGTGTCGCACCTTCAGTGGTCATCAATGCCTGAAATAAATTTAATTGTTTGATTTAACTTGTGATAAAGATAAGAACAAGATAAACGTTCACAGCGTAAATTTGTTTGCTTGCGAGCGACCAGTATTAGATTAGATTAGTCATAGATGATGGCTGTTGTGTGTTTTTTTTTATACAATTCGTTCTTATTTATATTAATCGTAATTTTTCGCATATCTGTGTTGGGCCATAATATTCTTTCATTTATACTGCTGAAGGAAACTGGTTGACTTTTAACCTAATCAGTTTTGGGGGTGTTCCTACAAGTTCAGTGTATGCTGAAAAGGGGGAATTGAGAAATAGGTGTCCCGGTAAATAGGCGGCCACTTGTATGCAATAATGTTTATATATATATATATATATATATATATGCATATATATATGCATACATTCTCTCTCTCTCTCTCTCTCTCTCTCTCTCTCTCTCTCTCTCTCTCTCTCTATATATATATATATATATATATATATATATATATATATATATATAATATATAATATATAATATATACACACACACATATATACACACACGCACGCACGCACACACATGTATATGTTTGTATAATATCCTTAAACGATCACCTGTTATATACGGTTGGTATTTGGTTAGCCAATAGCTGTAGGATCGAGCTTTACAATGCACCGATAATTGTCTAAATTGCCTCTGGTCTTGGAGATACACGAATGATTTGTGCATGCGGTAATAAAAGCCATTGTGAATGCTCTGTTAATCCCAGAGAAATAAATTGCATTTTGCTCACAATGTCATTACGCATCGGATAGGTTTTTTTTTTTTTGAATCGCGTTTTTTGATAACGAAAATTGTGATATGTGATTGTGATTTTGCTGTTCTGTTCCATTTTTTCTTTGTTTTTCTTTTTTTTTTATTTGCTTCATTTTATATATTTATTTTTTCTACTATCAGAACGATGAAAAATCGTATTGGCTCGATTCTGTTCTTGATTTCACAGTATCATAACATTTGCCGCTGAGGTTTAATATTTGTTTGTCAAAATACAAATAATAGTCGCAGGAATATTATAAAACGTTGCATGTAATACGATTGAAATATGTTTTGATGCCGGAGCTGTGTGTCATATTTCTTTTTTTCGTGAATTTGTTAGTAAGTTTTTTAGTTTTTATTTTACGTTTTTTAACGCTTGCGCATCGCGTTAACATGTCATCGTTTCGTAAGTGATGCTTTGCGCAGGCTGTCATGGCATATACTATTTTCTTTTTTTTTTTAACGTTCAAATTACGCACACTCATAATATATAGCGTAAGCTTTTCGTGTATTCTGTTAATGTAACCACTGTTTTGTGCTCCTTGTCTGGGGGAATGAATATACTTCTCAACACTTGAAGATTCACGAAGTTAATAGCCTTATCTACTTTTACCAGACAAGGCGTGTTTGGCCACCTACATCAATCTATTCAGGTGTGTGTTAATGACCATCTTGAAAGTTTATGCAGGTGTGTGTTATTGACCTTCATCTTGTTAAGTGATGAACCATCTTTCCAAGAAAGGCAAGATAATTGATGCAGAAACGACAAAGTTGTTTGGAAAATCCACATTTTGAGAGCGCATGGTATGCCGAAGGAATGAACCTACGTATTTCCCAATAATTTACCAGCTCGGGAGAATCTTTTGCTTTATGATGACTGTCAGCATGTTGCAACTGATTGGCAAAAAGAATTTCGTGCTTCCAAAACCTTAGACCATTTCAAGTGTATTCGTATATTGGAACTATATATCTGTATAGAGAAGCGCCTATAAGAAATATTACTTTCAGTATTATCAGTTACTATTTTGTGGCTCTTGGCCATGACCATGCAGAAATTGTCGTTCATCTAAGAGTTGTGGTTTTATGGCGCTCAAGATTTATTTGAACCATGCTTTTTCGTTACTATGTACTTGTCGTGTTTTCTTACATAAATAGGCCTAAGGGATTTACGTATAAGAAAATAATGTTATTATTGATAATAATGAAAATCATAAAAAGGACAATGACGACGATTAAGAGACTGAGTAATACATTAACCTTATCAATAACAATTATAACGGTAATCACGACAATAAGAATGATAATGACCGAGGTATTTCCAGTAATGGTCAGAGGGTGTTAGGGAAGGTCTTGAATCCCCTGTGATTTCAACCACGACGGCATATGATAGGTTACGGCCATTTCCTTAGGCCTTTAGAGATTTCGGAGCCCTTACTAACCCTATATTTCTCATCGTGGTTCATAATGACATGAATAAAGCTCTCTCTCTCTCTCTCTCTCTCTCTCTCTCTCTCTCTCTCTCTCTCTCTCTCTCTCTCTCTCTCTCAGCTCATCTGAAATGATAATCCGTGACCCGACGTTATGGAATTTAGCTTATCTAATAATTGATATAATACTTTTATAAAACTTGTTATAAGATGAAGTCCGGGTTAACATAAACCATTAACACTACATTGCAGGTGACTTAGCTCAGAGGAATTGATGTTGTTATATAGAATTTTTCGTGCTTAACATATAAATCTGATGTTTTAAATGTAAATTACAATTGTAAACTGCGTTTTGGCACTTACATTATACTCATTTATATTAGTATATCAGTTATGTACATAATGAACGTTTGTATTCAGAAAAAGAAGAAAATGTGTCCAGGTTAAGTGGTCTTAAGAATAAAAGGTAATTTAAGAATGTTCCGATGTGTATTACCTATTTATTTTTAAGATACTGACAACTTTCTGTTAACATTACGAAGTTTTATTTTATTCCTTTTTAAGAGAGAAATTTCACATGTTTCTTTGCTGTCCGATTTACAAGGATGAGAAGGAGAGTTAGTCTCGTATATTCCCAGATATATTATACGTAAATCAAGTAGAATTTTAAGATTGCGGAAGAAATTCATATTCTTTTTTTTTTATTCTTTTACGAACTTTTGTTAGTTTTGAATCTAGCTTTCGGATCCAAGTCTTGTATTAATTTTTACTGGTTTTAAATCTAGTTTTGGGTTTAAGTTGTGAAAGTTTTTATGAATGTGCACGCATTCAATTAATGTTTTGTCAGACAGATAGCGTATGGCACATTTCTGGGATTGATGTGAATAGCTGTTGTAACGGCAGTTGACGGAAATCAATCAACCAATCAGTCAGATAGATACTGTGTGAGAACCGTCCCTACCCTGAGGAGGCAACCTGCAGCACCATGTCAACTCCATTGCTCAGAGCCATGATAAGGGTTACATCTGTCAAGCCACAAAACCGTGTTCGTCAAATTACTGGCGCCTCGTTTCTATAATTACTTTTATTGGGGAACAACTATGAACCTGAGTGTTTGTTTTGCAGGCGTAAACAGAGTGCTACAGTTGCTTGCACAGCTGGTGTTATTGTTCTGTAAAGATAAGGGTAATATGCAGGTCTAATGGATATTCTGACCAAATAAGGCCTTTGTGTCTTTTGCCCTGAGTATTTTTAAAAGTGGAGCTAAGAAGAGCGTATTCATAAAAGAGGCCTGTGAACCCCAGCCAATTCTGCCTTTGTGCTCTTTTCTTTGCAGCTTAGGTAACAGAAATCCCCTTACACAGACAGTGTCACAATATTTAGAACTGATGACCTCCCCAGCCCCAACAGGAGCCAGACAACGCCATATTCTGAAGTGCGGTTCCACCTGTTTTCCTGTAATTAGGTGAGGCCATCCTGAAGGTTGGGTGATGGAGAAGGGGAAGGGCGTAGGATAGAAGCGTGGCCTGCGTGTGTCATGGCAATGATCCACCAGACGTGCACACGCCCACATTTCCCCTTTTGACCCCGTGGGCGGCGCCAGGTAGAACCTGAAGGCGGGCCTTCCAGCGATGCTAGGGGCGCAGAGCAAATGGTGTTAAGAAGTAGGAAGGGGTTATTTGGGGGTTGGGACAGGTTAGGGAGGGGGAAGAAGCGCATCGTCGGAGATGATGATAGTGGGGAACAGAGAGGGGGTTGGATGAGAAAAAGAAGGGAGAGAGGGGCGGGGGCTTGGTTTCTTAGACGGCCGATAACCATCCATTGTCTCTAGTGGTGCAATTTGGAAAAAATTATATCTGGGTATAAGCAACGGAGGAGGGGAAAAAATTCAAATGGGCTGTGATTACACGATGGTGGTTTTGCTCTTGCAATTGCACACCGAAGAGCCTCTTCGATCTTGGACAACAGCTGCAGAGTTTGCAGCAGCAGCCTCTAAAATGATTGGATGTTCAGTGACCTCGAGGTTAACATAACAGCATCCTGTACAACATTTTGCAGCGACGGTCCATCATAAATTAATTTCCAATAATTGCCTCATTCCATGGGTCCCGGTGAACGTATTCACTCTGATATTCCTCTTTTTTTTCCGTCCTTTTAGAGTTAAGCACTTTTATGGCTCCCGAGTTGAGTGTCAACACCTGTTCCATGCACTGCAGGTCTTGGCAGGAAGGCAACCTTAATCGTGATATTGTGTTGGATGACTTAATAGATTTAATTATTTTTTCTTTGAAATTTTTATATTAGTACGCTTTAAGTAGGAATTATCATTTCTGTTCTGCAGCTGTCTTCTGCACTGTCCTTCGGTGTCCTTCAGTCTGACGAATAAAATATCTTTAATACTAATTCTTCTGTACGAATGTAACTACTATGGAAATAAGATGACTTGATCCACAGATTCTGGGACTATTCGTGTTTATCAACGTCGTGATCATGAATCGCCACCGGAACGAGCATCTTAAAATCTCACCGAAACCATAGGCAATGAGAACATTTTTGAAAAAATTTTATTGAGGTTTCGGAGGGACAACTTTTCTTCCTCTTTCAGAAAATGTAATTGTTGGGTATTCGGAAATAGAGAGGTAAGTTGCCCTCTGCAAGCTAAATAAACATTATTCAACGAGTTTTTACTTTTCATTTTGTATGTATATTTATGTATACGTATGTACGTATACATAAATATACATATATATATATATATATATATATATATATATATATATATATATATATATATATACATATATATATATATATATATATATATATATATATATATATATATATATATATATATATATATATATACATAAATTTCCTGTCCATACGCGCTCGCGTATGGATAGAAATTTTAGTAATGTCGGATCAAAGTCTCACTGAATATAACAAGTGCACCTTTGAAAAGACACCTCACAATCAATGCCATTGCAGCTTGAAACTCATTAATAGCCTTGAAAAGAACTGAAGATGTTTTTTAGCCAAAAACCCTTCCCTGTGTGTCCAGCAGACACTTTACTGTATTATTAATCGAAGTGGAATATCTCAAGATATTAACACATTATTGTCTGCTGTACTTTGGCGAAAGGGTCCTTTTCAGCCAAGGGCAAATGACCTCTGGTTGTTATTTTCAATGGCGGCTATGAACGTCTGATTTATAGACATAATTTCAGTGGAGGTTGTTTTGTCCTCATTCCTTTGTTTGTTTTATGTTTTTCGTGGGGGGATCGGTGTTCATATGTTAGTTATTGGTGTAGCTGAAGCGAAGGATTTTAGCAGAAGTTTATATAATAAGTGCAGAATAGATAAAAGTTTATATAAGTGCAGGATAGGTAAAAGTTTATATAATAAGTGCAGGATAGATAAAAGTTTATATAATAAGTGCAGGATAGATAAAAGTTTATATAATAAGTGCAGGATAGATAAAAGTTAAATAATAAGTGCAGGATAGATAAAAGTTTGTGAGTGAATGAATAAAAAATTTATGATAAGTTAGGGGTAGGCTAGATAAAAATTTACTTTTTCCTCTACGATTAAGCTTTGTTCAACTTACAGCCTGAATGTCCGGCCCTGTAAGTGTTTAGAATTAATCGTATGAAGTAGTGAGAAAGAAGTAACTTCCGTTTGTTACTAGAACACGCAGACAAGTATAATTCATTTGAGATCCCCTTTCGTAGTTAACAACGAAGTCCTCTTCTTGTTCCAGGGAAGTGTGACGTTTGCACTTAGGCCTTTGTTCGCTTTTACCAAGTTTAAAACTAACTGAATTTGCGAGAGAAATCCACTGAAACAAGGTAGGCAATTTTGTACCTCGAACGCAGCAGTTTTTAGTGTAATATCTCTCTCTCTCTCTCTCTCTCTCTCTCTCTCTCTCTCTCTCTCTCTCTTCTCTCTCTCTCTCTCTCTTCTCATGATTTTGGTTGTTCCTTCCATTGGTCGTGAACATTTTAAACCATAAATAGCACGAAGTCTTGTGTGGCTAAAACGACTTTGCGACTGCGAACCTGGCAATTAGACTCCGTCACGAGTACGTGTAATTGCAGCTTCTCGTCCTCTCAGTCGTTTGCATAGCTGCCGAGCGAAATCGGCACAGTAGCACCCTTCGTGGAGCGTGACCTGCTCTCTAGAAAACATAGATTTGGTGAAGAGGCGAAAAAATGTCGGAAACTGAATCATGATCGTGGGGTTTAGAAGGTAATTCATTTAAATTTCAATGAGCGATACTTTTGTGACCAAAACTTTGTCTCCGTTTTATGCGCATTCTGTATTTGTAAATGACCCTGAGCTTAATTTAATGATGTTTGTATATTATTATTATCATTATTATTTAACGGATTTTAAGGAGGGACGGGTCTCTCTCTCTCTCTCTCTCTCTCTCTCTCTCTCTCTCTCTCTCTCTCTCTCTGTGTCTTTCTGAATGTCGTCACCTAAAGTCACAGCACTGCCATTGAGTGCCCGAGGCCTCCCTCAAGGCGTGCCGCCTCCACCACCTCATTTTAAGCAGCTACCGCACGTCTGCCACCCGCGACCTCACGCTTCTTGCCACTCGCCGGGTTCTGCCTAACACTTGCCATCTGACACTTGCCACTGGCTGATGCGTCGTGCCACTTGCGGTGTTGCACGTGTCAGTGTGGCAGCTTTTCCGCACTTTCATGTTTACCCAATAAACGTTCCGAGTGTTGAGCAACAGTAGTGGCTTTCTTAATTTGGATTTTTTCTTTACTTCTTAGCACTTTTCCTCTCGGTGTTGTGCTTTGTTTTTTTTTTTTTTTTTAGGGTTTTGTGTTGTCAGTTTTTTTTTTAAATTGCTCATCCCTTGTGAATTGTTATTCAAGAACTTTGCCATGTATTATTTCTCAATTTGTGTTCTCTTTCTGATGATGTATAAGCATTTCGCAATGGCTCTAGTTCCACTGTTGATTCTGCCATGTCAGGCATGTTTTACATTTATTATCGATAACTACGAAACCTGAGATCTCGAGAATATGGTGCTGATGGAAATGCTGAAGCTAGTTAAGCTGTGATAAAAATATTTAATCTCTCTTTCTCTCTCTCTCTCTCTCTCTCTCTCTCTCTCTCTCTCTCTCTCTCTCTCTCTCTCTCTCTCACACACACACACACACACAAAAATTATATATATATATATATATATATATATATATATATATATATATATATATATATATATATAGATAGATAGATAGATAGATAGATAGGTACACGAAGAGATGTCTACGTAAATTAAGTACAAAATTTCCCCGTATAGAGCCCGTAATGTAGAATCTTCGAGTCATGGTTATAATGGGATTTAACGGGATGTCGAATAAATATTTTTTTCTTATTTCGTAATCTGATCATTTCACTTTTATGAAATAAAAAGAAATCAGTGTTACTGAAATGGAAAATATCGTTAAGATATTTATTTGCCGCGGTCCCATGAAAGCTTTATGCAGGAAAGACATCGAAAAAGCGCCGCTTTGAAAAGTTCGGTACTACAGTTCAATTTCTGTTTGGTCACCGTCGGTTTGCAAATTTCTTATATGTCAAAAATTTTAGCAAATGAAATTTCTTATATATCAAAAATTACGACAAAGTAAATTTCTTATATATAAAAAATTACAGCAAAAGAAATTTCTTATATCTCAAAAATTACAGCAAAAGTAATTTCTTATATATCAAAAATTACAGCAAAAGAAATTTCTTATATATCAAAAATTACAGCAAAAGACTCATTAAATTTTAATTGATTTTGTGGTGTATTTTTAATACCTTCACCACATTGACTGTAGTTCCTTCATTGATTTGATTAAACCCTTGATATACAAATTTTGAAACTGCCTTGAGGATTCTGAGTGAACAAATGTCAAAAAGTTCTTCATATTACACTCAGCATTGTTCTGGGATCTTGGTTTCATTAATTTGGTTGGTATATGACGTCGCAGCAACTATGGTTATCGATGCCATTCGAATCTTGCTCGCCTGTAGCTTTTTGCAGCGTCATACCCGTTGGCTTTTTAAAATAAGGCTGCTGCTCTTAGTCGTTTTTCTAAAGCGAAATGAAGTCATTCTTAGCAAGAACAAAGATCAGAAGCCCGTCAGTAAGTCGTGTAATCAGTAGAGTTTAAGGCTAGCAGTAGCAAAGACACTACAGTAATTTAGTTAGCAACGATCTCTTTTGTTGACTGTGTTGGTCATGTGCTCGATCATATTGGATTGGAAGAATGCTGAGTGTTACTTGTGACTCCGAGCTTACTGTTTCTCAGTACAAGCATCACATATGATAGAAATGTAGGTGTTTGCAAGTTAACATTTTTACCTAGTGATATTAATGTCAACAGTATCCTGGTATATTAATATTTTAGACAGATTTTTCAAAAATGTAATTTTTTCATGTTGGCAGTAATGATTTAGATTATCTTCCTGGATTTTAAGGGAAAGATCCACTTTCACCTTTTTTTTTTTCTTGAGCTGACCGTAATTTTTTCCCAGTTGACGGTAAACCAATTGGGATTGGGTGACCATGCTGCTTTGGCACCCACCATAGGTTACTGAGGATATTTACCTCGAGCTCGAAAAAAAAAATTGAAGAGAAGAACTACAGTTTGTGCCACTTGTTTTGTAAAGCGTCAGAATCCAGATATTGTTGAAAGTTTCCTGATGTCCCTCTGCCCAGTATCAGACGTGTGTTACTTCGTATGCAGCAAATCTGCGAAATCATCGTCTTGGCTGTTATACAGTTGGTATAAATAATCTAGTTGAAGAGAAACTTTAATCATACTCCTAAATACTACGATTTTTCTTCCTCATTTTATTGTGACCTTTACGTTGCCTACCGCTGTTGAGAAAAAATGTTTTTTTTTTTAATTTGTATGTTTTACTTCTCTAGGAACTTAACTCTGTTCTTATATGAATGCTGATGTGGAAACTCCCTTAGCTAATTAAAGCTTGGTTCTTATGAATATGGGTTCTTATAAATAGTAATAATTTTCACTTTGATGTATCAGTTGAAAAGGTAGCAACATAATCCTCTCTCTCTCTCTCTCTCTCTCTCTCTCTCTCTCTCTCTCTCTCTCTCTCTCTCTCTCTCTCTCTCTCTCTCTCTCAATCACTGCCACCAAAAATTGATGCGTTAAACAATTACGACGATTGAATGACAGCCTCGGGTGAGTATTGGTAAATTCAAACGCCACTCTCTCTCTCTCTCTCTCTCTCTCTCTCTCTCTCTCTCTCTCTCTCTCTCTCTCTTACACACACACACGCACACACACGCAAACATGCACACAGAGATACAGATTTACATTTACGACAGCATGAGATATAAGTAGTTATAATTCAATAGTCCTTAACAATTGCAATTCACTCACATTAATTTGTTGATTTTCGGATATGATTAATTATATTAACACATCATCACTTCTGTATATCTTATTATTGGTTCCACGAGTCCAGATGGGAGGATTGCTAAAGGAACTGATTTATTGACGGATTTCTGAAATAAAACGTTAAGATAATACGACTGATCTCAGATTGAAACAAAATCTGCCTGATTGTTTCATATCTTTTCACTAGGCACTGTTTATTCGCTGTTGAACGTCACTGAGAGATATGTTGATATTTTTTGGCCCATTCTTAATTGTCAAACGAGGCGTGACTTTTTCGATCGAACGATGTAGTAATTAGACATGAAAGATACAGATGAAATAGGAATGTTTTCTTCCGTGATTAGAACTGTCTCTCATTCACGGAGGATCATCCTTTCATTGATCACTCCCTTGAAGATTAATCATCTCCAGATAAAAGACTCGTCACATAACTTCCATTTGGAAAATTAGGTAAAAACAAAGAGAGATTTGTGATGAGACCACAATGAGCTCAAAAAAATAGTTATCTCTTGGCATGAAGTTATTGTTTTATATATATATATATATATATATATATATATATATATATATATATATATATATATATATATATATATATATATATATATATATAGTTTGATCATATGGAAAATGGTATATATATATATATATATATATATATATATATATATATATATATATATATATATATATATATATATATATATATATATATATATATATATATATATATATATCAGTAGAGAGAGATAGAGTTACCTACGTAGGTATATGTATATCTACGTTTGTACATATATTTATATATTTGAGTGCTTTACACAGTCTTTCCGTTTTTCCAGTGACGTCTTTTCTTGGCTTTGGGTCAACTTCCATTCTTTTTTACTTTTTTCAAGAGGTTAGATAAGGGCTTCAAAGGTCATTAGGTTGCCAGCCTTGGAGCCATCTGAATAAAAAAAAGATTCATTATGTGATTCTTGTGCCTTTTTTATTACAGCATAACTATGAATTTTATATGGTTTTTATGATCGCATATTGGACAAGTTATGTAGAAGTCTCTGAGAATGAATAAGCGCTAAATATAAATCTGTAGCCTAATAAAAAAAATTTGGTTAGACTGTATTTTTAACGGAAAGATTTCACCCGTTTCTAATACTGAATTTTTAAGTTTCATATAACAGGACTATTGTAAATTACATGGAGGTGTGCACAAGCCTTTTTATCATAATTGCTAAATTGCACGGTAATGTTTTTTCTCATGAAATTATAAATATAGAATTCACTGACAGATGGAAAAATTGATGGACTCCATCTCTTTCTCACTCTCTTTCTCGTGCCTAACAAGGATAAAATTAGTCTATAGAAAATTAGATAAAATTGATACTGGAAAGCCTTTTTTGCTTCCACGCCCTTGACTCTAATTGCGAAAATTAGAAGAGCAAAAAGTCCATTTATTTTTGCTTTTCATTCAGGTATTGAATTTAGATTATAAAAGGTTTCTCTTCTTTCGTTAATATATATATATATATATATATATATATATATATATATATATATATATATATATATATATATATATACATAAATATATGTATACTATGTGTGTGTGTGTATGAGTGTGCTTGTGTGTGTGGATTTACTAATTAGATACAGTTTCTAACATAGCTTAAATTTCTCTCTATTCCATCGTAAACTTGTTTAAGAAATATATTTTCTTCTGCCTAACTTTCTCCCCTCATGAAACTTTTTGGGAACCACTGTTATCATCAGTAGAAGACTTCGTTTAGCTTTGCTGCATTTCTGTTTTTAATTACCTTGACACTTCTTTTGTCCCACAGCTTCTGCGGGCCTCCTGCTGCCTTTCTTGACTAAACCGTCATTTTGTCTTTACACCTAGTTCTGTTTTAGCATTTGCTGTGGAATGGTGATACGAATACATAATAAATGTTGTGTCTTCCACTATTTATATCAGCATCGTCCCACCAGCTTCTAACTTTCCGTTTACTGTTCGGGATCTTCATCTTTTGTACAAGATTATTCCAAATATTTCTTTTCTCCCAAAGATGGCAATGAGCACCCTTTTCTCTCTCTCTCTCTCTCTCTCTCTCTCTCTCTCTCTCTCTCTCTCTCTCTCTCTCTCTCTCTCTCTCTCTCTCTTTTAAGTTGACGATAAGAGCATGGGTGGGTGCTGAGTATGACCTTCTCCCATCACGATTAGCTCAAATGACAGGACGCGAATATTTCCCGTCAGCTAAAAAAAGAATTAAAAAACGAGGATAATTAAATAAATAAATAAAGGAACTATGCACAAACCATTGCCAAAAGTTGTTCCGTCTGTCCGTCTTCCACAAGCTTTATTTCCTTCAGTGCTGTTGTTCGAGAAATAGTTCTTGTTTATCGCTCTGCATGGAATCAGCATGGGCATCATGTAGTGATGCGTCTTTGTCGCACTGCCAGATATCACAAGTCTTTCATTTAATTTAATGTAAAACTGTGGAAAGATCTATTCAGTTTTGTTGATGCCATAGCTCTCAAATACAAAGAGATCGGTAGTACTGGTAACAATATTATTGATGCCAGAGCTCATAAATTCAAGATTTGTTATACAGCATTTAATGCTATTGATGACAGAGCTCAGAAATTTAAGGAGGTCTGTAATACTACTTTCAACCACCATGTAACATTGATGTAAGTTCTAAGACTGTTATTGCAGATTTTATGTGTTCAAATTTTTTTTATATGTTTGCTTATTCGTTATTTTATTCTTGGTTTTCATTTTTTGTCAGATGGCTAATCAGCATTCTGTGAAACTTTTTTGTGCAAATCACTTTCCTTTTAGGGATTTTATTGTATTTTTATTTGAATTATTATAATTTCAGCAATTTAGTAAATACTGTAGTGTATAATCTTCACTTCTTTCTCTAACTTCTTCCATCACCTTCAGAGGCGCCACTCTCCGTATTACTAGAGGACATTAACTCCATATATAAATTATCAACACAAAATCATGTGTGGAACAGAAATAAATTTCTGACTTACCTTGCTTTTCAGTTGAAAGACCTGGGTTCGATCCTGAGGTGAGTCAGAAATTTACTTTATATATATATATATATATATATATATATATATATATATATATATATATATATATATATATATATATATATATATATATATATATATATATATATATATTATATGTATATATATATATCTATCTATATATATATATATATATATATATATAAATATATATATATAAAATATAAATAATAAAGTATATTCATGTAAAATATAAAATATACAAAATAAATATTTCCCAAAGATAGATTGGTTCCGATTGCCGAAAAGCTAACGATCAATAGGCTATATGTTTAAACAATACCAGACGCGTTCATACATAGCACTATGCAGATTGCATGTCTTTAACTTCTGTCACATACATCCTCCAGGCAGTGTCTCGTCTCATGCAGAGTTCCCCCTTTTTTTTTTTAAAGTGTCTTGCATGTGTGTATGCC
The DNA here is from genome assembly GCF_040412425.1 of Macrobrachium rosenbergii. Lineage (NCBI taxonomy): Eukaryota > Metazoa > Arthropoda > Malacostraca > Decapoda > Palaemonidae > Macrobrachium > Macrobrachium rosenbergii. The sequence continues at coordinate 43,663,939 of NC_089787.1, forward strand.
TTTGAGACAGAGAAAGGCTAACACTTTTCCTCTTAACTTTTCTTTTTCTCGGCTTTATAAGAAATTTAAATCCTTGCACTCCTGGAATGTTTTAAGTGTCAGAAGCAAACAAGTAAAAAATGCGCCGAAGTGTCTTCAGCGCAATCGAGTTTTCTGTACAGCCGCTCAGCGTATAATCAAGGCCACTGAAAATAGATCTATCTTTCGGTGGTCTGGGTATAATGCTGTATGAGCTGCGGTCCATGAAACTTTAACCACTGCCCGGTGGTGGCCTATCCTATACCGTTGCCAGAAGCACAATTATGGCTAACTTTAACCTTAAATAAATTAAAACTACTGAGGCTAGAGGGCTGCAATTTTGTATGTTTGATGATTGGAGGGTGGATGATCAACATACCAATTTGCAGCCCTCTAGCCTCAGTAGTTTTTAAGATATGAGAGCCGACAGAAAAAAGTGCGGACGGACAGACAAAGTCGGCACAGTAGTTTTCTTTTACAGAAAACCAAAAAGAGCATTGCCTTTTATTTGAGGAAAAAACCTGTCACTCAGCATTTCCCCATGCTGGTGGCGAGTTTGACTGAAATTATATAAATCTCCCGCAACGCAAATTACATGTACTACTGTGTATGTCTAGTTATGCGTTGTCAATTTTTTTTTTCAGTCTGCTCCTTTAAGATTTATGCACAGGAATCACTTCATCATGATTTAATGTCTCTTGAAAAAACGGTGCCTCAGACTCCATATATATATATATATATATATATATATATATATATATATATATATATATATATATATATATATATATATATATATATATATATATATATATATATATATATATATATATATATATATGTATGTATGTATGTATGTTTATATATGTATATATATATATATATATATATATATATATATATATGGAGTCTGATATATTGGAGTCTGAGGCACCGTTGTTTGTATATATATATGTATATATATATATATATATATATATATATATATATATATATATATATATATAATGTTGAATGCTGAAATTTATAGCTTAACTTGTTTGTTATGGCGAGGTAAGGTGCATGAACATGGGAAACTCAGTTTTGCCATTAAAATGAGTTACTTGGTGCAAAATTTGGCAGCAAGCTGTTAAAAAAATTGGGAAATTATATTACTGTGACACCGTTTTGAGTTATGATGAATAGTAAAATTTGGATAACAGCTTCACAGATGTAGATATCCAGGACAACTCTCGGGATTTTTTTCCTTTAAAAATAATCTAGTAAAATAATAAAAAAAAAGGTCGCCTGTGGAATTGATTGATCAAAGTGCTCTCGTTGACGCTTTATTTCGGGACAGATATTTGTTTACATTCAATAAATACTGATCCGTTTTACGTGTCAGAACACACCAGGATTTATTGCATTCACATAGAAATTGACTTTCAGATTAAATCATAGAAATGAAATGTGAATGCAGTAGGTGTGAAAAATGCATAAAGGGCATCGCTCCAATATCTATATTCATTTACGTAAAGGTATTTCGGCCTCCTATTCAATTACGCGCTGACTTTTCACCCCCCAGTGGTGTGTGACGCGTGAATTGAAGTATTACTTCCATTATTTTATTAATCGGAAAATTTTACGACGTCAATTGGATATTTGTTGTTTGGATGGCAGGCTTAGCAGTAGGTGTAATTGGACAAAGCTTGTTTTGTAGTTTTCTTTTCTTTTCATGAGGCTTTTCATTGTTGTTGTTGATGCTGTCATCGCTGACAGTTACCTTTCTGATATATGCGTCACTGAGAAAAACGTGCTTGCTGTAAAAACGCTGCACCAGTGCAAACTGTTACGCAAATATGATCTAAGCATGGCGAACGGACATTTAAGTTCCAAGTTGAATAAACAAGAACATTCCTCTGTCAATGCTGTTTACTGCCATTCACCGTGATTGATCTTTCAAGTAATATGTAAGCTAAGAAACCTTATGCTGTATGGACAAAAACATACGTGCATAATTCATATGTGTGTATACATAAGTAAATTTCTGACTCATTATATATATACATATATATAAATTTATATATACTATTATATATATATATATATACTGTATATATATATATATATATATATATATATATATATATACTGTATATATATATATATATATATATATATTAGCTGACCAACCCGGCGCTTCCCGGGAAAACTTTAAAAAACTCAGAAAAATTTTTCTACATCTTTGAATTCTCTTGTCATATAAAGAATGTGTACCGTCATTGAAAATGCTTTTCTTTCCCGTGATTAATAATTCTGTCTTGAATTCATTAAGAAAGACTCTGCTGGGGGAAAAAGTGACAGGTTAGTGTGTGAATAAATTCACTCATGGAAATAATAACGGATGAATCTCTGTGGGGACTATATAGAGGACCCTTTGGCAAATTATATATACCCTCCATAAACAAAAGAATGCTACATCAGTGACCATATCAAGTCATATTTAAATGCGAAAATCACACAGGAACTGCCTTACCGTCAGCGAAAACCTGTACTAATATTAGCCTTCCTCCCTACCTACCCCCCTCTCTCTCTCTCTCTCTCTCTCTCTCTCTCTCTCTCTCAGTCAGATCAGAATTTAACAGAATGATTTCACAGCAATAACGAAAAAAAAACAGCCACAACTGATTAAAGACATGTCAGTAGCTCTAAGGGGACAAAGAGTGGTTTGGGCATACGCACAATGTCAGTTACCAGGGACTGTTCAGTCACCTAATTATCACCTGGTTTTCAAGACTGGTATTCGATCGTTATCGCATAAAACCTAGATGGTAGGTTGTCAGCTTGACACACAGCTTTAGAATATCCCAAAGTTATTATGATAGTGTCCCTTGGCTATATATTAAATTTTAAATTATTATCACGAAGGTAATTTTAGACCCCGTAAAAAGAGCTGCAACTGTTTTCGGTTTCCTGTTCTTGTTAACGAACGCGTTTCAGTTTCCTTTGGCATTTCTGAGGGAACGTGCAGGCCGAAGTCTGAATGGTCTGATAAAGAAATTGTCGATATATGATGATTTTTTAGTGGATCAAGTACTTAGATATGATGGTGGTAATACCTCAGGGTACCTAAGAATTTGTATTTTATTGGCAAGGTATAATAAAGGTATGTTTGGCTTAAGATGAACACTGAAAAAAATGTGGTAATTTCTTCGTGAGGAATTTTTTAATGAGAGGGTAGTTTTG
>NC_089787.1:43672181-43807181 GCF_040412425.1 Macrobrachium rosenbergii
CTCTCTCTCTCTCTCTCTCATATATATATATATATGTGTGTGTATGTATGTATGTATGTAATTGTGACTATTTGCTCATGTTGGATGATAATTATGATGATAATGATAGCAACAGCACTGGGGATCGAGCATCATTATTAGCCTTAACGAGGCCAGCATTCTGAGGAGAATACTTCATGACAAAGATATAAAGCATAATATGATAATATGAAAGGTAAGATATTAATAAAGTCATTAAGAGGACTAATGATGATCAAGTGTTGCTGAAGCGGAAAACAATACTCCAGGGGAATAAAGAAAAGTGTTACATATTGTATATGAAAATAGGACAAGAGAATGTAAAAGAATAACGGTTTGCAATAAAGACGTACCATAATTCATCACTATGATGGATTTGACTATAAAAAGGCGCCATTATTTCTATGGTCATCGTCCATGTTAAAACGTCAGAGATTATATTTAGTAGCTGCTACAAAGATACGTTAGTCATAACGAAGTAGTAACGTTTACCGTTGAAAGCATAACGAGGTGTCATCAAAATAATGCCCAGCTCTTAGTTGCTCAAGTTTGTCTCACCTCCAGCTGAGTCTCTTGGTTCGCTGGGATTATTATTTATAAAAATCTGTTTTTTTTTTTTGTTATTTATCTTAGATTCAGTAATCTTCATGTACATTTATTATTTGTAATTTTTGTGATCAGTTTTTTACTGATTTATATTCAGCACTTTTAAACGTATTCATTTTAATATGAATAAGGAGTCTTGTTGCCCTCGGAAGGATTATGATGGCATTTCATTTGAAGAAGAACTTATTTTGTGAAGGATTTGACTGTTGCAAATGATTAATATTGTTGGGTTCATTTTGTTGATATACATTACTGTTATTATTATCAGTATTATTATAGTGGTGGTGGGATATTACTGACTTTATTTTTATCGGCGTCAATAACGTAGATGTTGTGACGCTAGTTGTAGCAACCATAATCAATCAGTCATAAATCTTTATTTTTATTATCAGTATCTTTTAGTTATTTGATCGCGTCATGGCGTCGTGTAATAGTGGTGTCATCGAAATCCGAAAAAGGACTCCTCCATCCTTCCTCCGTGGAGTGATTCCTTATACCCTGTTTACGACACGGTAATCATCCTGCCGACTTCTCCTGGATCATTACATTCCTCGGAATGTTTTTATGTCCCTTTGATGCCCTTCATTCCCTCGGCCACTGTCATAAATGACACTGTAATTATCTGTCTCTGACGAACGGTAGGAGGAAGGAGGAGAAGAGAAGGAATGGATTAATGATAAGGGAAAGGAGCTGGAGAAAAAGGAAGGTGAACTCCTTCTTGAGTGCTTAGTTTCTCCCTATCTCTCTCTCTCTCTCTCTCTCTCTCTCTCTCTCTCTCTCTCTCTCTCTCTCTCTCTCTCTCTCTCTCTCTCTCTCCCCTAAGGTGGGGATAAATAATTGATATATATATATATATATATATATATATATATATATATATATATAATATATATATATATATATATATATATATATATATATACATACACATATACATATACATATATACATGTGTGTGTGTGTGTCTTGAGTTTAATTGTAGAAAGACTAAAAACGTCAAATCAAGCAATGAGAACGCTGTAAGATTTTGAAATCAGTAGACGGAAATTGCATACGAAAGTAAGTTTATACATGTCTCGTAGGATCTGTATTGCCATAGGGACATGAATTATGGTATGAAAGTGGAAATATATTTGAAAGATTCATTTGATTTGAGAATAAAGGATTAACAAGTTTAGGAGTCAGGTGACCGGACAGTTAGAAATGATGCAATAAGGAAAATAAAGAAGCTCCATATGAAGATGAGCTAATAATGAAAGGGAGATCGAGATGATATAAATGATGAAAGGAAAATGGAGATGAGATAATGACCAAAGGGAGATGAAATGGCTTGGACATGTCCTTTACACAGCGACGGGAAGTATAGTACGTAACAGTATCAGCTGGGCTGGGCTCTTGTGGGCACCAGATGAGTTGGAAAACCGAGACATTCTTGAATGTGAACTGTGAAAAGGGAGGCTGAGGGTGAAGGGAGATTTGTGAAATTTTGCTCTAGAAGGAAAGTAGTGGAGGAATTTCACTGAGGCACTTTGCATCCCACAGCATGGGAGACGATGATAGTGAATATAATGATATATGATAGTTTGACAGGTTTATTCATGGCAGAGATATATTTTCAAATATTAAGCCTCAAATAACCCAAAAATTTCATTTTCACCATATCCTGGGAATACCTGTAACTCAAAGGTAATGATAAATTATCAATCCTCCCTTGACCAGGATTGAAGCTTGAGGCTTTTTGGGTTGCAAGTAGGGTGACTGTGGCCATAGCCACCCAGCCATCTAGAATGGGGAATTATATATGATCACTCCTCCTACTCTGCCAAGGGTTCAAACTTGAGTCTTTTTGGGTTGGGAGCAAGTTGATAGTGGCCACAACCACCAGCCATCTAGAAAGAGGACCTTTATATGATCAGTCCTCCTACGCTGCCAAGGATTGAAACTTGATCCTTTTTACGTTGGAAGTAGGGTGACAGTGACCATAACCACCCTGCCATCTGGATTGTAAGATTATATATGATAAGTCCTCCCACACTGAACAGAATTCAGACTTGAACATTTTTGTGTTGAAAGCAGGGTGACAGTAGCCTCAACCATCCAAACATCTAGAATGACCATTCCTTCTACCCTACCAAGGATTGAAACTTGAGCCTTTTGAGGTTGTGAGTAGGAGGACAGAGGCTCTAACCACTCAGCTGCCTAGAATGGGGAATTGTATAAGATCATTCCTCCTAACTTGCTAGGGATTCAAACATGAGCATTTTGATGTTGAAAATAAGCTAACAGCAGCCACAACTACACAGCCATCCAGAATAGAGAATTGTAATTAGTCATGCCTCCTACCCTGACCAGGATTCAGAATTGAGCCGTTTTGGATCGGAAGTAGGGTGACAGTGGTCATAACCAAACAACCATCCAGAAGAGAGTATTAAAAATGATTATCCCTCCTACCCTGTCAAGGATTCAAGGTTGGAGGAAGTAGGGTGACAGTGGATACAACCATCCGGTCTTCTAGAATGGAGGATTGTATTTGTCCTCCTAACCTGACGAGGATTCACACTTAAACCTTTTGAGGTTTTGAGTAGGGTGACAGTGGCCATAACCGTCTAGTTGTAGAGAGTGGTGAATTGCATATGATCATTCCTCCTACAAATTTTATATTATTCCTCCTACCCTGACCAGGATTCAAAGTGGAGCCTTTTAGGATTGAAAGCAGGATGACAGTGGCTGTAACCACCCTGCCATCAAGAATGTGAGATTTCATATGAACAGTCCTCTTATCCTGACCCAGAACGTGAATTATAATTTGTTGGAAGTAGTGTGACATGAGCAGCCATTAAGAGAGGGAAATAATGTACACACAAATATAGTTGTATACGATTAGCCTTCCTATCTAGGATTCAAACCCAAGCCTATGAAGTTGGAAGTAGTTTGTCATTCACAATAACTACTCAGCCATCAAGTTAAGGGAACAACTTGCTCCAAAGGGAATTAAATATGATGATTCTCCTGCCATAACCAAGACTTAAATCATTCTCTAATGATACTTGGGTGGTTATGATCAGGGCCTCACACTTCCAGCCCCAAAAGGCATAAGTTCGAATAATAGTAAGGGTATTATTATAAATATTATCCTTGAGGTGCACATTATTCCCAAGTTAAAGTGAATTCGATATTAATGAGATATTAATAACTTAATAATTGAAAATATACGTGTATATACACATACTCTTTATATATATATATATATATATATATATATATATATATATATATATATATATATATAGAGAGAGAGAGAGAGAGAGAGAGAGAGAGAGAGAGAGAGAGAGAGAGAGAGAGAGAGAGAGAGACTGTGTGACTATGCTTAAGCCTCACTCAGCTATCAATATCTGTGTTTTCTCTTCTTCTGTTTTATATATAGTGTATATATATAATATATGTATGTATATATATATATATATATATATATATATATATAATATATACAGTATATATGTGTGTATGTGTGTATACACCTTCAGATATTAATGTCGAATTAACTTTAACTTAGGAATACGTGCACCCAAAGGGAATTATTTATGATTATTTATGATCAGTTATCCTACCCTCGCTAAGATTGGAACCTATGCCTTTTGGGGTTGGAAATGTGTGACCTTGACCATAACCACCCAGTTATCATCAGAGATTGGTTCAACTCCTGCTGCTTAAGCCACACGCAGTGATCAGTATCTGTTTTCTCTCTGCCTTTGTACACGCTCTTTATAAAGAACAAAGTCCTAATGTTTGAACACTGCAACGTCTTCTCTTTTTTTTTTACAGAAGGCCGTGGTTTTTGTGTAAGTAGTATATATAGGGGATCTAAGAATGAAAAATATAAAACTGAATGAATGGATAGAAAATGTTTGAAGTGATTGTAGGCCTGGGTCGATGGAGTAACTCTCTTGAAGAAATTTTGTTGAATGTTTTTGAAGTTTGAGTTTGCGTCTTAATTTTGAATCCCACAAGTAATAGGTTTCGACTTAGCATTGGTTTTTTTAACATGACTTCTTGGGTTTCGTGGTGTTCATTTTTAAAGGTAAATTATTTTTCGATAACATTTGCTTATTTCATGTCAGGGCATATTTTAGTAAAGTGCCTTCTACCTTGTATTTGCTATGATGGGTCGTATGAGAACACATCTCTGTTTTTGTGATAATGGTCGCTAAGCTTTTAATCAATCTTCATTTTTGCATCTGAGTTTTTCTTTATGACTGATACATTTTGTCGCGATGCTTTATACATTTGTAAGGATATCGATTTCAGAACTATGTATCAGCACTAGTACATTCGCCCTAGTCCTTACATAATGTCCTACTTTGGCAATGACTTCACTCCCAGTTTTTGTCACTGGCACTTTTGCTGTAGGTGGTTCATTTCAACAGGCTCAACCCTGCTTTTCCAGGAAAGAAAAAAGAAAGAAATCGGAATAGCTCGTGGGTACTTTTGGCTCTGAAATAAAAATAGCTTCGGTGATGCCTCGCTGTTCCTGGTAATCGTTGAATGTCGCCATCGAAGTGCAGTCAAATGACCAGATACAACCTTCTAGAGATGGAACTTATAATTAAACTGGTATTGAGCCCTGTGAATGGTAAAGGTGGAGTTTCAAAATTTGGTCCAGTTCGATGGCACATATTTTTTTTATTATGCTGTGCCAGTTTACCGGTGGTCTTTGTTTGCTGAAAAATTGTTCTTAGGACGCTGAAATTACCCAGAATTGGTTGATGCTGTGTATCTCGTTTTCTCTTTACTACCAATTTGAAGAAGTGGTGAGTGTATTGCTAGTATGTATGTATGTGTGTATTATATATATATATATTATATACATATGTATACACACACACACATATATATATATATAAAGAATCATTGCTAGAAATGCAACAAACTACTGACATTCAAGTTTTTGATACTTACTCTTATTTTTCTTGCTACTCTTATTGACTTTTTTGGCTGCATTCCTGCATTACGTTCACCTGAGGAGAAGCCTAGTGGGCTTCGAAATGGTGATTATTCTAGATTCAAGTATGTCTTAAAAAATGAGGTTTTTTATTTGTAATTTTTTGCAGGTACGGAGTGTAATTTATCCAGACGTCATTAACCAACTTTTTGAGTTATCTGCTTATATACAAAAAGACGATGAAATTGGGAGATCAATAACTATTTATAACTTCGTTGGCGGAACAAATGACTCATTACCGTTATATGTTGTGTTGGCTTTTTCTTCCGGATTGACCACTATGGAAACGACTTCAAGTTGGAAAGATGATTATATATACATATTATATATATATACTGTATATATATATATATATATATATATATATATATATATATATATATATATATATAGAGAGAGAGAGAGAGAGAGAGAGAGAGAGAGAGAGAGAGAGAGAGAGAGAGAGAGAGAGAGAGAGATATTTATTTTTCGTGACGATCCTGGACAAGTTTCCCAAATACTGTTAAGGGTATGCGGATAATCATCATTTATACTCATCTAACTAATAAAGTAATAGCCTTGAAATGCAACAGGACGGTTTCACAAGTAGTGAAATACAGATCCAGAACATTTGGCTCCAGTGAGGTGGCGTTGGGTAATGAGTGCCTTCTTGTTTTATCATGCATTGATATAGAAAATGTTGTTAGTTTACTCTACATTAAGAACAGAATGTTATGTTAATCAGCAAGTAAAGGTTTGTCAACTTAATCTTGCAATAGAGCTTATGAGACTCAGTTGAGTGATAACGGACCATAGTGAAGCCCGAGAAACGAGTGAATAAACAAGTAAATACAGTGGTTTGTTGAGGAATTCGAACATGGAAATTCTAATTAGAATATGTATCTTGCGAAAGTGAACACGATGATGCAGTTGCAAAGACGTACATTTGTTATAAAAAAATCTTTATGCTGAATACTTTGTCGTTATATCCTGTCATTCAGTTTTTTCATTTTTCAATTAGCCTCCTTTCGTCATCTCGTGCTATTCACCCCATTACGTGATTCCTAGGCATTTCTGGCTCATGAGATTTTCTAACTCCGTCTTCATTTTACCAGATTTTCACCAAATCACTAAATCAGATAGCTAATCTGCTTTAGAGCAACTATTAGTTCCAAGATTACAACTATGAAATACAACCTTCGTGGTAGCTAATTGAATAATTATTGAATTTAATCTCATTGAGGCCTAATAGAATCTAATCTAGAAACTAGGAGTTGCCCTTCCGGGCAAATTAATTACAGGGTGTTTCATACCCACTCGAATAATTGGATTGGTGGCAATGGCTCGACCCTGAGACGTACTGTACTTAGGTGTTTGTGTTAGGGCGTTTGTGTGTTCGTGAGGGAGATGCGAGTGCGTTTGTGCTGTGTGTGCTTGACCTTTCTGTTTTGTGTAGGGGCGTCTTTTAATTTTTGTTATGAAAGTGCAAACTTGTTCGTGTATGTTGCATGTGGTTAGTAACTTTTCTCTGCTCTTGTAAGGGCGTCCGCGTTTGTGAGGGAAGTCTGGACATGTTTGTGTTGCTTGTAGATGAAAAAACTTCTGTTTTGTGCAAGGATATGTAATTGTGGCGCAGCGTGTTCTTGTATTTTGTAAGTGTTGGATTACGTTTCTTTGTCTGTGTACCAGATCCTTTGTGAATGTGAATGGGGTGCAGACTTGTTTGTGAATTTTGCTTCGAGATTTTTTTCGTGAATAATAAAGTTTCTCTCTTTTAACTTGATCTTAATTTGTCGGCAGCTGTCATAAACGTTTACATGTTTCGAGAACTTTATAAAGAAGATGCACTAGATGTAAACATACATAATTTATAAAGGAGAGGCTTTTTCTTTAATTACCTGAAGAGCTTCAACTTTCCAAGAAGTTATTGCTGGGGTTACTAACTTTTCCGATTCATCTTTCCATTTGGTTTTAGATTTATTCCTGTTCTTTCAAAAACTCACATTGTAAAGTCATCAGTCCATGTTTTGTACGAGAATTCGTCATCAAGCAATATGCTCCAGAAATTGCCGCAATCATCAGCACTTGGAGGGAAATTCGCCCTTTGCAATCACTAAACGTACGGAACACAATCACCTGAATTATTAAATGCGATTGTTCTTGCATCGTGATCACTCCCTTGTTTCTGAAGGTTAATAGTTCGCTGGATTTCCTTCAGATTTGTTTTAACTTTTTCGAAACACCTGAGATGTGTTCATCCCGTTGAATGTCATCGAATTGCGCATGGTTCTCTAAGCCATGATCTATTTTTTTTATTTTATTTAGTTAGTTTATTTTAAGAGCGACATCTGTAGATGTGTGTATTTTATTTTTCAGATTTGTTAAAATTTTCTTTCATTGCTCCTTGATTATCTGACTTTGCGGTGGTCCATGCAAATAGCATCTTAACTGCACCAAACACGGTGCCTAGACTGTTAGAGCATATTAAGCAGAAGAGGAAAAATTACAGGCAAGCAGAAACAGAAGCTGGATTTCAGATTACGCAGAAGGCATCGTGTCATGTTGATTCCCTGTGGCTCATCAGTGATAATCCATGATTTCCTTTTCCCAAAGAGGGATAGTGCTGTCACTGCACCTTACATGGTGCACTATAGGCATTACTAAAGGGTGTCGGCATCGTCCTTTCGACCCCTAGCTGCACCCAGGTTTTATAAAGCCCATTCCCGCATTTTTCCTTCTCTCTTCCTTCCCAGTCTCTACGACTGATACAGTATCTACTCCCATTTTCACTTTTAGATCCTAATATTTCATCTCATTTATTTTCTGGAGGTCTCTACCATGCTGTCCTACCATTCCCACTACCTCCTTTGACTGTCTTGCGCGATGAATGGCTGCAAGTGGACCGGTGCTAAACGCTTAAATTTCAGGATTCATTCATTCATCATTTCCTTTACAGAAATATTGAAGTTTCTTCGTGTTCAGGTCTCATTGCTGCCCAGTTATCTCCAGTTTGTAGTTTGTGAAGGGTGAATGATGACTCCACTAAGCTTTGTTTACTCTCTTCGAACAATGTAAATTATATTGTCTGGAGCAATATAAACTAAAGAAGAATAAACCACGAGAATATGCTTCTTGTTTACCAAACGAAAATGAAAGTTTTTACACCAGATTTTAGTAGAAACAGAGTAATTAACGCAACTTTTTCTTTTTGTCTCGTGCTTTCAATTTTAAATGATTTTTAGCTAATATATTAGTATTTTGGGATGAATCAGTATCATGAACGTAACCAATTTACTAATCAGAACCGTTCTTTACTAAGAAGAGGTCTTACAAATAATTGTAACCTACCGTGCGTGCTTTTGATTTACAAGAAAGAAGAGAAGAGGTCGAAGGCTCTTTACAGAGAGCGTAACTTGCTTAATGAGTAATACCTCAAAGGAGAAGCGATTCTCATAGGCTACAGGAGGTCCTCGCCTCCCGTGGGAGTAATTTCAGTCAGAATAGGAACTCCAAACAGAAACAGTGTACTCTGCGCTGTGTATATATATACCAAATGAAACCAAAATAGACAACTGTAGAGGCATTGCTGAATTCTGTTTGTGACTACACTCGTGCTCAGTGACTGAGGCGTGAAAAGCTGTTCTTGCTAATAGGATGCTCGAGTGGTATTACTGTTGCTACCACAAATCAACAAAATATGTTTGAAATATGCGGTGGTATGAGGCAATACTGGAAAACTGATTTCCTATATAAAGTCAATTTTTACTGAAAGCTGTGGATTAATCGAGACAATAAACAACTTTTAATAAAATCTTATTGATCATGGAAACTTTGCATTTCGAGGATCCCGTTATTACTCTTTTTCTGTCCTTTGATAGCACTTTATTAAAGGCTTTTGTCCTTCTCAATAACGTGTTTGGGCAATGAATCAAACAGAAGTTTTATGAACCATTAGAATTTTCTCAGTGTTTGCAGTTGATAAAGAATTTTTGTTTCATCAATATTATCAGTAATCACCAGTGTCCAAAAGTATAATGGTGGAAAAATCTTGAAACGACCGTACGAAACTTAGAAGGAATTAAGGAAACCTGGGATCACAGGGGGAGGAATGTGAGCTGTGACTCTGAAAATCTTTGTATAGAAATAACTGAACTAAAACTGCAATGCCTTTTTTTAAGTCTGAAGTGTGCCTGGATAATCCCAAACCCCAGCCCATAGTCGTTTTCTTCGTGTTACCTTTGGTTGGTAGGTTTAAGTTTTCGAGCAGCGCCCACTTCAAATGGTAGCATGAATAGGAATGGTGGAGTATAAGACAGACAAAATCTCAGTGGCCTTCTGCTGAAGTATTGTAAATCTTCTCTGACATTGACGTGTTAAACTGGTCATCGATTCCTCGTACAACCACCATTTTCTTAATCAAGTTTTGCTTTTGGTTCAGAGGTGGTTTTCTACTCGGTGTGATGTTTGTGTGTTTATGTTTGTGTGTGTGTCCGTGAGAGAGAGAGAGAGAGAGAGAGAAGAGAGAGAGAGAGAGAGAGAGAGTACAGCTCATTTTGATGACAGCTTCTTTTCTGTGTCGCAGTGCTTGTTACATATGTCATGTACTTTTCTTGCACAAACAGTACGCAGATCGCTTTATTACGGAATATGAAATATAAAATCGATACCAGGAATGATTATATATTTGTGATATATCGACAATGCAGCTGGAACAGTCCTCGCAAAGATATTCATTCGCCCAACAAATACCTCTGTTTTCGTGGCGACATATTAAGTAAATTAGGTATCCAAAAGTTTGGTGCTAATTGAATTTCTCAGGTCACCTAAAAGCATGTCACATTTAAAGAGGAAAATTCATTTGTTAAAAAATATAGTAAACGGTTATTTCATCTTCATCAAGGTAAGATCCAGTGAATGGGGTAAAGAGACGAGCCTTAATCCCGTTGTTACAGTGAACATCTTTGTCCCCTTTAAATTTCCGACATTTACTTGGGAATCATTTAGTAAACAGATGCCTTATTGTTATCGAGGTAAGGTCGAGTAAATGAGTTGTTTCAGAAGAGTAAGGAGACAGGAGTCCACACCTGCACGTTCTGGCAAGAGTGAGATGTTAGAAGCGGGCTCTTTGCCGGCAAAGGAGTCCAAAATGACATTTATGACCTCTTAAAAAGTTTGCTGGAATTATGAGTCGTGGATCTCATCCTCCTTCGTCAAGTGGGTGCTAAAATGTAACGCGATTTTCGTGCATTGGTTGGACAACGATGAGCATTTTTATTTCCTTTTTATATCCAAGTTCTTTCCCTAGGCTGAATGTTTTGCGGAAATGTTTTTCGTGTTGTTGTGAGGAGTCAATGAGATTTTAATGAGCATCATTTTCTTTTACAAACAGATGAGGTTCATGTTTAGATTCCTTAGTAAGGTAAAAATTGTCTGATTTCCAGTTTTGGGCTGATCATCTTTTATTGCACTCCGTTGCGATCATTTTCCTCTGGATTAACATCTGTAAACCGTTTTCAGGAATGCTGTTTTCCATAGTGAAAGTCTGTTTTAATTATGAAATTGATTGAATTTCGTTTTTCTTATCATTTTTGTTGGTCGTAGAATCTATCTTAGAACTTTCTGTGAATTGTTGTGAACTTGACACAGGAAACTGCTTATAGTAATGGATGGCACTAATGGTAACGAGGAATAACAGTTTTAAACCATTCGTGTTATGAATCATGTATGGAAGCAACATTGTTCCCGGCTTTCATCTTTCTTTAAACCATTGCGCCTGTGATCCCTTTCGATGAAGTGACTCATCACGGTGAGTATAATGTATCTTGGCCAACAGGTATGAAGGTATGAATAAGAGAGAAAAGATCTGTGTTGCATAGAGAATGTGCACCCATTTGAGAACCTCCAGGACGTCCAGAGAATACGAGTTACGAGTTGTGTTAATCACTTGCCAAAAAAGAGTTTTAGGGGGTAAAAACTCGTCATTCTGGCTGATATCTCACAATTTTCTGGCCATCACGCCTCTTGTGTCGAGAAAGCTGATGGCGAGAAGGTGCCCCAGCATCCAGGAGTTGAGGCTGCTGTGTCTCGGAGTTACTCAGGGATGGTAGGGTCTGAAGGGGTCTCACTCCTTCTCTGGTCCATCCGTACGGGAAGGGGAGGCCTGTAAGGAGGTACCCACCCGGCAGAACTCCACGGCCAGTCTAGAGATCCCCTACTTGACAAAACTAGCACGTAGCCCGTAATTATTGGCAATTATCTCAACTGCTCCGAAAAGATGCCAGAGTTTTTCATTTGTGCTCGATTTGTATGTTTATGCATGGCGTTTATTTGGCCATTTCTAATCCTAAAAATGTTTTAAGAGTTTTTTTTTTTTTTTTGCGCTGGAGCTGGAGGTCAAGGGTCAAAAGTAAGGTCGTAATGCGGCTTTGTTATGACGTCCGGCGTCTTTGGAAAGGACACTTCTAGGATGCATGACGCCGTCTCGAAGGAATTGCCCAAGAAAAATCATCTCGTTTTGAGGATCAAGGAAGGAGGCGATGAAGAGGATAGGTTGGGGTTAGTACGCCTTCCAAAATCTCTCTCTCTCTCTCTCTCTCTCTCTCTCTCTCTCTCTCTCTCTCTCTCTCTCTCTCTCTCACCCACATTTGTATCCCAGCCAGAATTACAATCATCGTCACCCGGTCGTATTACAACACAGTAGTCCATAAAAGTCTCAATGAGGTCGAACAGATATATATCTTCACTTGTTATTCTCTCTCTCTCTCTCTCTCTGATGTTCGGCAGACTTCCCTGTACTCTGCACCTCAGAAGCTTTTATTGACATAGATTCAAATTACGTGATGCTAAGAATAACCAGATGCCCACAATGACGAAGATTCGTCGAAATCACGCAGCTATTTATTTTTTATTAAGAAATTTGCGTTTGTATTACAAAATTTTTTTTGGGGGGTTAAATAAGTTTCTACATAAATTGATGATGTAGATTGTGTGCAGATGTATAAAATCTGGTGGTTACTTTCACTAGATGTAAATCCAATGTTAATAGCCGCAGCATAGAAAACAAAACCTTCAAGAAAGCACATTGGGTTAATATTGGCTCAGGTGAATGTGTCTGAATTCTACAGATATTTGTTTGCATACTCTGAAATACGTTCTTATTCTTTGTGGTATTGCTTGTCACGTATTTCCTACTTTGATTCAGGGCTTATATTGATGACCATGTATTTACATATATATATATATATATATATATATATATATATATATATATATATATATATATATATATATATATATATATAATTATATATGTGTATATATATATATATATATATATATATATATATATATATATATATATATATATATATATATATATATATATATATATATATTATAAATAAACAAGGAAATCAAGAAGTTTAGAAAATGCACAGTATATATTTTGTTCGTCGCCAGCAATGAAACGTTTGTAGGTGTGATGTACTTGACATAGTCCAGGGAAATAGCCGTTTTGGAATTAATTGTACAGCAGCTGATTCTCGAAGATTAATGATTTTTATAAGAAGTAAAATACACAGACGATAAAGAAAATCGACATGTATAGCATGCCTAATGGTCGCTGTACAAATGATTTTGGGGATTTAACTGAAATATCAATATTTCTAGAAAGACATTTTGGTGTTTTAAGAATTGACATCTACTTACGTAAACTCTAGTGCATAAGCATTTTGAACTTATATGTATGTATGTGCGTGTCTTTCCCCAGCTTGTGGAGGAAGAAATATATTTACAATTAATGAGTTCTAGTTAGTAATTCCATGCTTGGTGAAAATGTGTCCCTCCTTGGGTATAATTTCTACTTCATCATAGGGTAGAGAGGCTGCAGTGTCATTGGGGTGGCATTTTGCGGTTAGACAGGAATGTTTTGATCTTTCACTGGCCCTTCCCTCGCCGCGCTTAGCCCAGAAGCACCTGTGCGCTTCCTCTTCTTTCTCTTGTTTTTATTCTTGTCTTAGTGGTTTTCAAATAATACTTCAGTAACAACATCTAAAAGCGACTGCTATAGCGATAAATAACATGCCAGCTCAAGAGAAGTTTTATCCGTATATATTATATATACAGTATATACTATATATATATATATATATATATATATATATATATATATATATATATATATATATATATATATATATAGTAACAAGTACCCCGTAATATCAAATTCACTGTATTTTGGAAATAATTTACAACCAAAGGAAATTGCTTATGATTCTAACCTGCGCCTTTTGGGTTTGATGTAGAGGCGATAGTGATTTATCGATTGAGCCATCAAGAGAGATTAATTGATTTCGACTCTGCCCTGTATTTTCTTGTCGAATTCAGGCTCTGTTCTTAAAATCGAAGTCATCCTGTTACCTCCATGCTAGCCTCCTCCTAAGTTTGCAACGCATAACTATTTATCATACTTTTGTTAGTAATTTCGGGTGACTTTTTTTCCATGCTTTCAACGAATGTTTGTCAAATATCCAGTAAGATCAACTTCATTTTACCTTTAGGGGAACTGAAACCCAAAACGAATTATATATATATATATATATATATATATATATATATATATATATATATATATATATATATATATATATATATATATATACACACTCGTATAATGATACGTGCTCTTTTCATTCATAATTCCCATTGGGTGCAAAATATCCTTAAGCTGAAGTGATGTCATATTTAGTGGCATGTACGGCTTGATATTTAAGAATATAATAAAAATAACTTGTGAATTTGTGATTTAACTAACACACAGACACACACATATATATACATATATAAAATAGTCAAATCGACCGTTTAGTTGTTTCTAAACCAAAGGCCCAAGTTCGAATCCCTGTAGTCAGAAGCACCTGTCATTTATAATTCCTGTGGGTATAGATTATTCCCAGAGTATATTGAATCTGATATTAAGTTTCATTTGTGGCTTAATATTTGTGAGTATAAAAAAAATACTCAAGCCTGAATCCTTGGCGGGCCAGAAGCCCTTACCAGTTATAATTCCCTATTGTTGCAATACCCTAGTTACAGTGGATTCGATGCCTAGCGATATTTGTGGTTCAGAATTTGTGAGTATAAAAAAGTCACATGCCTGTAAATGACAAACTTCTTATATGTATGTATATTATATATATATATATATATATATATATATATATATATATATATATATATATATATATATATATATATATATATATATATAACATGTATATATAACATATATATAATACATATATACGTACATACATATAATGCCCTAAAATGGAGGACTGCAGTATCTGCAAAAATACAAAGCTGAGAAAAATGGTAGGTACTGCAGCTTTCCCTTGCCTTACTGCTGATTTTGCAGATACTGCAAATGGGACCCCCTAAATAAAGCACTGAAGAATCATTCTGAAACTGCAGTAACTTGTGTATTAGTGTTTCACGAGGCCAATAGGTGGCGTATCTCAATTTCGAAAATTTTGTAGATACTGCAGTTTTCCATTTTAGGGCACTATATATATATATATATATATATATATATATATATATATATATATATATATATATATATATACATATATATATATATATATATATATATATATATATATATATATATTGTGTTTGGTGATTGTGTATGACCGTTTATATACTGAAGTTTTGTATTCATTGCATATGTAAGTATGCGATGGTGCGTATGTTATCATTTTTATTTATGGCTGCGTTGGAGTGAGAGTGGCGGAATTAATTACTCGCTTCAATTCGGTTTTGGGATGTGTGATTTATCGTCGGATATGGACCATCTGTCTCCTGGTAAGGTTTTCTTTTGGTTTCTTGTTATTTTGAGTCCCTTGAAAATTTTTTGAGCTTTATAATTAAGTTAGAATATGTAATCACTAATTTGTTTAGAAACCAAAACATTTTTAAGTTAGAATATGTAATCACTAATTTGTTTAGAAACCAAAACATTTTCCCTTTAGAAAGTGGAATACCAGATACTTATTCCAAAAGGGAACAATAAAAAATCTTCCTTCCGTAACAAAAAGATAACTTGAATCAATTAACTACGTTGATATATTGCCTAATTACTCCTTATCAGGCAAGAGAGGAGCGGAAACGCATGCCATTTACAGATTCCTTCGTGTATCGGTCGGTCAGTCCAGCAGACTTTCCACACTATGTTGATAAGGGATCCTTATTTTACTGTATGTTCGAAATACAGATCACTGAAGACTTTTCACTAGAGTATTAATTTCATTGTTAATGGAGTCAGTCATCTTTAATCATTAATTCTGCGTTGCGGTAGAGCACCCCATGTCTACTAGATTTTTGGTGGAATGAAAATGCTACATTGTAAACGAATCTCCCGTGGTAGAGAGCGATATTTGGTGAGAAGCAAATGGTGAACTACTTAACGCCGATTAAAGGAAAAATGAAAATGAAATGCCTATACAAGCGCGTAGAAAAATATTACGATAGACTTACATAACACTGTGAGAAGTAAACTTCTGTAATATAACTAGTTTTAATAAGATTTCTGACATGTCAAGTTATGTGCATTAAAGCTACTTTACTTCCTGTGTCAACACTCATTATTTTCTTCTAGTTCTTTTGAGGTAAAATACCAGTTTTTATTTTTTAGTCATAATGGTAACAGCGTTACTTCTTCCTCGACGCCTTTTTTGTCATCCCTAAACTCCATTCAAGTTTCCTAAAGCTTCTCTGGTACAGCTGCTTCAGAGACTCTTTTTATCCCCGCCAAATTGATAAAAAAAAAAAAAACGAAAACTACCATTGTTCTTAAATGGCGAAGGCTGATGACATCAGCTTTTTATTTGCATTAATGACTTTAATAAGGAAGAACAAAGATTACCAAGGAGCGAATGTAATTGATTCGTAATTTTTCCGCGGTCAGAGTGTAAGGAAATAAATTTAACAGTTGATCGTTTGGCATAATGTTTCAGAAACAAAACTCGCACAGTCACTTTGAGACCAACGGTAAAACAAGGAAATCCATTGTATTTAAATCTCATTTAGCGTGAAATCACGCTACCTCAGTATTACACGATGATCACTTTATGCCCGTTTGCATTTGCAAGTCGTTCATTATCTCGTTATTATTACATTGCAGCTAGTAGCGTCCTTAATTGGTAAATTTAATTTGTTTGTTATGGTTCGTTAGTGATGCATGGGGAAATGGAGCTGCGTTATTGCCGTGTGTGGTGCCGATTCAGCGTGTCATTTGTATGGTTAAGAGACCGAGGCGGGCATTATTGCCCTCGTCAAGCTTGGTCCGAGGAAGAACAAGTGATTAGACGAATGAGAAGTAGAATAGAAATGTTCTGATTGTACTAAGATTTTATTCATTTGGTAATGAAAGGTGGTAGGCAAAGTCTGGTGTGATTTTATTTTTCCCTTCGCAATTAAATGATTTTGTCGTTATGATATCGCTCTGACGGCAGCTTGTAAAATTAGCAGTTCTTGGCTGTCGGATTTTTATTTGTTGCTCTTGTCAAACTGAGCTAAAAGAAATGACAGAAGAATGCCATGAAGATAATCTCTGTGGCAAGTCACTTAAAAGTGATTTGGAAACAATGAAAATCCATCGCTTCGGGCAGTTGAATGATCTTCGAGGTAAGGTTTTTTTATATGGATAGTTTTAATAGAAAGGTAATTGTTCGTCATAGATCTTTAGCTTATTTGGCCTACTATTTGGAAAGAATTTATGAGAGAATACAGCCCGTTTTAACTCGGCCTCTCATTCATTTCGCTTGGTGGACCTCAGTGTGACCCAGTGTCGCTCTGGCAAGACTCAGAGATCCATGTGATAAGAGCTAAGTGTATACTGTAAAGTAGAATCTAGCGAGACTGCTGTAGAAGTCTGTACGCTAAAAAAAGTACTTGCTCTTTGTACAGCTTCCATAGTGTTGATAGTTAAAGTACGCGCACACTGCAGATTTTATGGCCTTGTTTGCTCTTGGTAAAACTCTGTAGATAGTGTAAACAGAAGTGAGGGCCCTCTGTCTAGAGTTACTCTCAGCTCTCTCTAGGGTTGTTTGTCGATCTATCGTTTCAGTGTGCATATGGTTCCGAGCTCTCTTCGAGACTGCTCTAGATGAATTTGTTCCTTTAAATAGATTTGCTCCGTCTCGCTAGTTCTCAAACACTGCTTTTAATACAGCAATGTGAAAGGTTCCCCGAACTGTGGAATGTATCATTAAATGAATTCCTTAATAAAGAAAAGAAAGCAAAAGCTGTAAAAAGAAAGTAAGAGCTGTTAAAAGTTCCTGAAAATTAGTAATAACAGGTTTATTAAATTAGATTTGGGCATTATATCATACAATAATTGTTATGTCATCATTCATTTGACATGTATTTTTGCATTAGATTTACATATATGTTCCAGAGTTATTGGCGATTGCTTTTCTTAAATGAGCATCTTCAAATCCTTCTTTATAATTAATGCAGCACCTGAAGCAACTAGGTGCCTGATTGTGACAGTGTAAACTTAGCATACTGCTAAGTGTACAATGCTGAGTAAAATCAGCTAGACTTTGCCAACTCAAGCGAGAATACCTTAGAACTGGTTGCACTAGAGCTTCCATAGAGTGGTGATAGATTAAACCTAGCGAGATTGCTCTATCCTTTTTGTACATTAGAATACATTTGAAGTGGAAAACTCAGTTAAGGCTCCAGGTTTGTGCGTTTTCGTTGCACTTTGGTCCGATATCCGGATTCCCCCTCGATTTATTTTCTAGCGTTTTGTACGCATGGTTAATTTTAATATATGCATCAAGAAATAATAATTGTTCTGTATGTCTCCGGAAGAGTTGATTGATTCAAAGATCTTTCTATTCCTTTTATTGGTTCCCACGAAAATCAAGAGCGAAAAGTAAACATGAAAATGTTTCAAGGAAAGGACATTTTCCAGGATGGTCGTCTACCCAAATTTTGAGAACCTTGACCCTGAATATGGGCTTCATTGTTAGTAAACAGAGTTTGTTTAGCCCTGGGATCTGTTCTTGTTAATTAATCTCAGTTTTTATGCGATATAGCCTGGTGGTTACAACACCTAAAGGGCGCACGCATCATTTATTTCAGTATTCAAGTGAGAAGGTGACCTTCGTCGCAAGATGTCCAACAGTAGCGAGCGAAATTGTTTTTGTTTGTTTTTTGCTGAATTTCCCAATAAAAATCCATTTACTATGCATTATTTATGTGAAGGTAACAATGGAATAACAGGCAGAATATACCATTACAATCTTGCTTAGTCATTTAGGTCAATTTGTGACGGTCATCTGAAAAAACAAAGTAAGTGCTAAGTACAGTAGTTAGCATAGTGGCGAGACAGTGGTATTTGAACACTTGATTTTCTGGGAAACTCATCTGGGGAGGATTCGCCTCAGGTTTGGTTGTTAGCTTACTCATAAGGATGCTTGAAACTGCGCGCTAGGAAACTAGGGAAGTTTTAGCAGCCAGCGCTTTTAGAGTCGACAGTTTTAACCCGGTGGTATGTTTGAAATAAAGATAGTGACTACAATGATAATGATATACTTACTAAATTCTTTTGACGAATAAACTATCAAAGGGGATTATAAAAGTCTTATAGTTGTTTAATTTTAGATACATACTTTACACGGCCTTTATTAGAAGGTGAATGGGACCCTTTCTCGAAGGGTGGTAAGATGAATAAAGGTATAGGAGGTCTGGTGTGGACCTCCAGATCATGTCCAACTAACTGATACCACTTTACTTGGTGTTTCAGAAAACCTATTCTTTGCAACATATTTTGTAGCATGAAAGGTATGTAGTGTACTTAACGATAAACGATAAAGATATTCGGAAGCCCTTTTATGATATAGATTGTGTCATGGATATTGTTGTCGTTTTTTTTTTTTTTTTTTTTTTTTTTTTATAATTCATTCTCATTCAGGATACATAAATACTACTTCAGGACCAAGATATATTTGTTACCAGTGTCGATAAGAGTGAGTGAGAGAGAGAGAGAGAGTAGGTTAAATGGACATTCTTGGGTCTCTCATTCTCCTTCGTCGAGATGCCAATAAGAGTTTCGTAACACTGGGATCTAATACGATTTCGCTCCTTATTTGCACAGTGTAATTAATTCTGGTGATGAACAACTGGCCGGGCTGAAGTTAAACCGAATTTGTAGTGACTCCCTTCTTCTTTCTTTTATGGATTTTGAAGCCTTTCCTCTTGTTTTATTGATCTCTATCTGGATTTGCATTCGCTATTATGATATGAATATCATTACTGCAAGCAGCAGGACATTTCTTTGGCCCTTAAGTACTTTTTTCTTTTTTCGAGATTTTTTTTTATATTTTCGTACTTTAATTAAGATGAGTCAATGTTAACATGGACATCGAAATTTTTATGTATTTAGTTATATTTTGTGTTAAGGAAAAGTGAATTTGTTAGTCAGTGATAGTACTGTATGTCCAGTATTGTAAATTAATCACTATAGTCGATTTTTGCCCGCAATCTCTCTTCCTTTCTCGTTTACTTCAGTCTGGGTTGTGGAGCTACATGCTTCTTGTGCCCGTCCCACCGCACCGGCAGACTCAGCAGTAGCAGTCATATTAAAAAACTTTGCAGAATCAATTACCTTCTACTAGAAATTGCTCTTAGACATTGCAGTGTCCGCAGATGCATATCTTAGCGGAAACGATTATCTGTTTGTTGGTTTATCTTTCTCTCTTGATATTTCTCCAGAATTTTTTTTTTTCCCCCGGTTGGGCATTTTATCTTGTGGAATCTTGCTTTGTAGGTTGAGTGGCCTTTTTATACTTGTATTATATGAATGTTTTCTTATTTGGAATAATAATAATAATAGAAGGATATTAGATTTTCAAACTACCCAGCGCATCAAAGAGAGATGAGTTTCTTGTTGATATGTCTTCATAACCGTTTGTATGTGTGTGTGTGTGTGTGTATGTGTGTGTATGTGTGTTTATGTGTATGAGAGAGAGAATAGGTGCCATGCTGACGTGTACCGTCTTGTACAAGACATATATTTGTTTTTAAGAGAGAGAGAGAGAGAGAGAGAGAGAGAGAGAGAGAGAGAGAGAGAGAGAGAGAGAGAATTAGCAGCTCTTAAAGTAGTTTTAAAGTCCTATGTAAATCATTTAGAATAAACGGAACCCTTTGTATTCACTCAGCTGGAGAGGATTTATGCTTTAACGTTCCGGACCACGAATTTGTTCCAGGGCTGCACTTACTACCTACCGTCAGTCATAAGGGCTCCTCTAATAGATAATCCCCCCCACCCTCTCTCTCTCTCTCTCTCTCTCTCTCTCTCTCTCTCTCTCTCTCTCTCTCTCTCTCTATTTGTTTGTTTCATTAGAACATTTCTATTTGTTACTTTACACTTTACGAAAGAAATTGCTTCCTAATGGAAGACGGTTATTTTGAGCTGGTGTCATAAAGAATCACTTATATTTTTCTAAACCAATGAAGATTATGAGATGTTTAAACATAATGTAGAATTATTTAGAATGTAGAATAACGTTATTTAGAAAAGGAGAGAAAGGAGAAATAATCAGTGAAAAGATATAAGGTTTGTTTTGTTTGTGGTCCAGGGTAGAGTTTAATAGATACGAACTTGAGAGAGAGAGAGAGAGAGAATGTTATATTATTCTGTAAATGCCTCTGGAGTCTTTAATTCAGTGTGGCAGGAACCTTTTACTTTGCATAAGGATTAAGTATTACAAAGCTCTCTTGTGTTTTCTTTTGCATCTTAAGACCGCTTTGCGTGGAATCCTTGGTGAAAAGGTGTTTGTAGTTATTCAATAATTTACACGTAAAACACATAAGTAGGCTGGGGTGTAACGAAGAGCTGATTCCAACGTGGTACGTATAAGGTTGGTATTATGTTAGGTGTTTTGTTTCAAGTATTATTGCTGTTATATAGCTCTACACAGAACATGTGGAGCCATATTGCAGTACTCTTTATTATTCTTGATATTCTCCTTATTTTGACACTGAATAATTTAAAAAGTTTGGGAGAGAGCTTTGAAAGTTGAAACGCAAGATACTATGATGGGGGAACGCAAATTCTTAAGTGCCAGTAGCACTGCAGGTTGTCGTATACCAGAAATTAAAAATCTCTCCTGTAGTACAAAAACAGAATGGCTTGCTTAGTATTTTAAACATTCTTTTCGTCATACGTGTAGTGCTTATGGATCCGGAGATTTTGGCCTATCCCATTGTTTGATTTTAATTCTTATAATGAAAAAATTTTTAAATCTACTAAAATCTTTGGTAGATTTCTTCCGGGCGTTTTAATATATTTTCTTCATTTTGTGAAGATGAGAATAATAATATTATTATTATTATTATTATTATTATTATTATTATTATTATTATTATTATTATTATTATTATTATTATTATTATTCGTGGGGGTATAATCACGCTACTATTTTCATATTATTTTTGTTTTTATTATTATGGGAAAGAAGCGGGAGGGAACCACTGGTTCAAAGACCGTGTAAGACTTATGGTCTAAAGCCTTGGTTTGCGTGTCCCCAGCTGTTTAGTTCGTTATCTGCGATATGTTTCATTTACAACTAATTACTCTTGAACATGTGGAACAAATTTCATAATTAAGGTGTAAAAAAAGGGGGACCGCACCAACTGTGTGTTATATATGTATTCCACGGGAGCAGCGTCTAGTGTAGGGGAGAAACAGTAATATTTGGTGTACTAACCGATGGTTGATATGCCATTTAAAAAAATACTTGGTAAATATAATAGCATAAAGACGTTTATACAATTTTAATAATGAAAGCCACGAAAATAAGTGGATGACTAATACTGCTCTCTCTCTCTCTCTCTCTCTCTCTCTCTCTCTCTCTCTCTCTCTCTCTCTCTCTCTCTCTCTCTCTCTCTCGTAACTCCGTGTTTGTTTTCGAACTCATAATATAAATATCACGGGTCCATACACCTGCCACGTGCTGTAATTTTTACCCATAAAGTAATAGATATTCTAGATTAAAGATTCCCTGTGCAGAATACGAACTTGGGCCCTGAAAGGAAAACCAGTTTGTGAACAACTTGGATGAAAATTATCTTTACACCTTCGGTAATTATTCATGTCTGGGACAGAAACTCTGCTTGGGGATGAAATTAAACTATCCCCACTTGTCCGCGGAAGTAAGTGTCATTATATGGACGCTTCAGTGATATCGATGGGTTAACAATCGTCAGTTCTTTAGGCTTTCATGTTGGCCATGGGGAAATTTCAACTCCAAGACTACTGATGACCCCCTGCCGAGGTGGAATCGGTTCTCGCTATGGCCCCTAATTTTGTTTTGGTTTTGGAAAACGGTTGCTCTTAAAATTTGTGTCGAGGTCAAGGTATTATCATGACTGCTTTTTCTATCCTTCTGTGAAATCACTATCTAATGGGAATGGGTGAAATCTCAAGAGGTGTTTATACGCCTTTTCCAGTTATGAAGTTGCTGGCCCCATGCTCTTTTTCTTGGCTTCCAGCATCCATTTGGTAACTATTCACAACTAGGTATAGTGGTGGCGGTAGGTCAGGATGCGAACCACGGACCATTATACTTTAAAAGGGGATGGTGCCATAAGGACAAATCTTTCCGGTTGTCAGCAAGTTACATCAGTCCTCATGTAGAGGATTATTCAGCCCGTTGTTAAATAAGAACTTGCCAGTACTTTATTTGCAAATTTATGCCATGATTCCCTTAGAGTAATTTCTGGGTATATCATAAAGTTCATACTACTGAACCAGATTTCTCTCATTTCTATGTGGAAAGAGAGAGAGAGAGAGAGAGAGAGAGAGAGAGAGAGAGAGAGAGAGAGAGCAGGGGAAAATTAGTCGTAACAGATTACTCATTCGTGGGGTTATAAATGAGTGACAACGCTATGCTGAGTTGTAATTTTAACTTTTTTTTTATTTTCATTGGTTTGTATGTACAAATTACATTTCCTGCTATATGCATAACGGTGGTCCATTTTTATGGCCAAAATGTGGCGTTTTCACGTTCTATATGCCAAAAATTCAATAAAACATATGGAATAGGATTAAAAATATTTAATAAATTGCAGTATATATGTATATGTATATATATATATATATATATATATATATACATACATATACATATATATACATACATACATACACACATACATAAACATACGTGTTTGCGTGTATACACAGACCATACTGTTTGTCCAGGTCCAGCTCCAGTTCTTATGCTGAAATACAGACTGGCACAATCGTTCTCGTCTGTTGGAGATTCATTATCACTGTCACTGTGGATAGAATCATCGTCAGTTTCTAATAGTCATGGCTCGTACTAATGCGGCAAAATCCTACGAAGTGATGTAGGAATTTCATATTATTTGCCTGAAGAGCTAGGTATGTTGGAAGCTCGGATATGAACAATCAACGTTCAATTCGTCCGTCATGTTCAATACGTTTAGGCAAATTGCTGGAATGTATCTACCACCGATGCACTTTCGTAACGTCATGGACCCGGCGAATAAGTTTCGCAAATCCACCAGCCCGCCCTTCATTTAGCCATAAACATTTTAAAAGCATTGATCTATTGATAATTTTAGATTTGAATTTGTGGTTAATATAGACAAATGAGCTGAAAATGATGACATATATTTTTGGAAATCACTCGTTTTGTAAGGTTACAACTGATATCACACCATCCTTCGATTATACTGTAGATGTAGAAGTTAACCATCGATATGTTTTAACAGCTTGAGCTTGGTTATGGTTTGATTTGAGGTTATTTGCATCGTGACGTCAAATAATTTCTTGGGTGACCACACATATATGTATATATATATATATATATATATATATATATATATATATATATATATATATATATATATATATATATATATATATATATAGAGAGAGAGAGAGAGAGAGAGAGAGAGAGAGAGAGAGAGAGAGAGAGAGAGAGAGAGAGAGAGCGCTGTAAGGTACGAGAAACTTTGTTGGCATTAGCATGATTCTCGTGTCAAACTGCCGACCACCAGTCGACCCAGTTGTGAATAGGTTGAAGTGTTAGCTGTCGTCAAGAAAACATCATGAGGTCAGCGACCTCATCTTCTGAGTCTCTGCCCGTCTGAAACAACATCCTTAGAAGGGGGAGTAATCGAGTTCTAAATAAATACATATATATATATATATATGTAGAATCTACTGGTCACTTTTTACGACACATACAATTGTAATAACCACAATGCCTTCTCAACTTCTCGAATTCTTTGTGCTTTTTTGGATACGCTTGTCACTACAAAGTCTTAAGATCCAAGTGCATTATGGTAACGCGTGTTCGTTTCCCGCTACCAGACATCATAATTTCATCATATTTCTTGCAGTGATTGCCAGATTGAAAGATTTCTCTTCAAGAAATCTTTTGGAGTCCGCTATTATACAGCTTACTTCCAGCTGTAATTTTAACCTTAGCCCTGGAATGTATTATTTGGACCCCTGTATTAGAAAAATGTTCAAGAATGACCTAAAAGATAAAATCACTGATAATTACAAATTAGTTATCTTATATATATTTTCTATGTATTCATTTTTTAATATAATTTTTTATTTGTAAAAATGTTCATCTTGCAAAAATTGTTATTGTTTACAAAAAAATATAATTATTTTATTGTACTAATATTTTTTGGTGGTCATTCCCCTCCTTGTATAATCTTTTAATTGTCCTGTCCCTGCTTCTGAATGGTTAATCCTAATCCTTTGTAAAACCTCTTAAATATTTAACCCTGTTTTGGCAATTCTACTAATTCTTCAGTTGTGTTGGATTCCAGGCACACATTTTTTCCTTTGTAAGCCACATCTGTCATTTATATGAGCTTTCTTTGTAAACTTACCTTTATATTTCTTCAGTCTGCTAAGTAAAGGACGACAGTCGAAAGGCCTCGCAGCACTCTAGTGTTTCTCTTTCCTTCATGGATTTTGTCTTTATTTATATATTCATCACGTTCCATATTTTCATGATTCAGTTACACACACACATATATATATGTGTATATATATATATATATATATATATATATATATATATATATATATATATATATATATATATATATAAAAAGCAGAAGTCATGCATCTACTGTGATATTTTAAACATATACACACATATATATATATGTGTATATATATAAATTATATATATGTATGTATGTATATATATATATATATATATATATATATATATGTATGTATATATATATATATATATATATATATATATATATATATATATATATATGTGTGTGTGTGTGTGTGTGTAAATTTCAGGCTGGAAAATCATTGGAAAATGAAATACAACAGCATAGAAATGTTTTAAGATATGCACAGGTGAACAGTGCAATTTTTTTTCACGGTAATGAAAACAGTCATACTGTCATTGAGCGTTGGCAAAAAAAAGACAGATTTTTCCAGTCATATACTGGAAAGAAACATTATAGTGTTCATTTTTTATAAAGGAAAGCTTTTTTAATGGTTTGAATATCAGTCAAGGAATATATAAAATCGGTCCATTAATTTAATTAGAAATATCTTAAATGTACAGAATTAAGGAAGGTAGTTGATAGAAGACGAGAGCAAAGGTGTGCTCCAGCTCACATAGATAAACAGATTAATAAGTAGAGTACTGACCATATCCGCTCCTTCCTCTTTTGTATCACTTGTTAGGTATTTGGATATTTGTATTTGGTTCCAACCGTCTTTACGTTCATTTGCAGTTCCTAGTTGGACGGGTCGGGATAGTTCTCGGCTAGCACTCTGCTGGTCCCGCGTTCGAGTCTCCGGCCGGTCAGTGAAGAATTAGAGGAATTTATTTCTGGTGATAGAAATTCATTTCGCGGTATAATGTGGTTCGGATTCCACAATAAGCTGTAGGTCCCGGTGCTAGGTAACCAAGTGGTTCTTAGCCACGTACAATAAGTCTAATCCTTCGGGCCAGCCCTAGGAGAGCTGTTAATCAGCTCAGTGGTCTGGTTAAACTAAGATATACTTAACTTTAATGTTCATTGTGTACTGTCTCTCTAGCATTATATATAACCATATCCTCTGTCCTGGGTGTACTTGTGAACAATTTCCTTTGGAACCATGTATTCCTAACAATTAGACCCCTTTCTGAACACATTTCCGTAAGGCTCACCCCGTTCTTATTTGTTGCAGGAACGCCAGCCATCTCCCTGTACATTTTGATTACTAAGCACAACGGATCTTTCCAATTCTTCAAACCCAGCAAGGCACAGATTCAGACTGTTCCAGAAGGGCAATCTTTCACTTTTATTTTCTTCCAATTCTAATCCATCCAAACACTATCATTTCTCCTGCCATGCTCATGCTCGTCCTCACAGTTCTCGAACTGAAGCATTTGAACTTTTTCTTCCCCAACAGAGTATCCCCATATCACGAGCACTACCCTTTCCTTCAGCTACCCTTACGTAATCATCCTTTGTCCTTCCCATTTCTGAGCATTTTTCATCTTTGTATCACTTAATGCCAAAACATACAGCTTTTCTCCATAAACAGATCAGTTACCATACATTTTGTTTGTTGCGCAAAGCAACCACAAACTGTCAAAACCCCTAGACGCATATTCTTTATATATATATATATATTTTTTTATATATAATATATATATATATATATATATATATATATATATGGGGCTATATATATATATATATATTTTTTTTCAATACCCTGGTCATTTGGTGACATTCACACCATGCAGCACTCTGAGAGAGCTAATATTTTTCGACACACTACAGGATTGAGAAAGTGATTATCAATAGCCTCATTTGCTGAGGCTCATCTGCCATTTATGGAGCATTTCCTTCCGCAAGCAGTCCACCACTGTTGACTGTGCTTTTCTGCTTTGGGTACATTATAACTGAAGCCCGAACCATTGGCAATTTCTGCGTCTTTTAGTCCTCTTATTGATGTTTTAACTAATGGCGAAACCAGTCAGAATTTACAACTTGTTTGTCCCTTCGATATTATGCGTTGTGACAAAACATAGATGTATACATATGTATTTACATATATAAATTTTATATATTATACACATATATACATATATATATATATATATATATATATATATATATATATATATATATATATATATATATATATATATATATATATAAATAATATATATAATCACATGTGTAGAAAATGAAACAAATATTTTAATTAGGATTTTCTTGGAATCAAGTATAATTGTTTCCGGCTGAGTGAATTTAGAATCTGATGTGTAACTTTACAGGGAATTCAAGTACGATGGAAGTTCTCACATGTCCCTTCCATCTTTATTGTCAAAAGTATGATTGTGTAGCAGCTAATGCATAAGTTGTGTTTGTAACCGCATCGTGGTAAGGTTTATTCAGAATTTTATAGCTTCTCCCTATTACAAATTAGGATTGGCATTCGACTCCGCTTTTTTCCTTGTGGTTGCCTACCGCAGACTGAATGGAAAGATTAAATTGAGTTCGGATTCCTGTGCATTCTGCTCTGGGGTTGCCTCTCCCTCCCTGTTGCGTTCTTTCGGCTAGTCTTCTGAAGCTATTTTGTTGTTTACGATAAGAATTTTTCCCTAAATTTGTCACTCTGGTTGTTCTAATTTCTTGTTTCATCATCTTTGATGTCTTCATTTTTTATCTTTCTGCTGATGATTTATTCGTGCTATCTTTAATTTTCTAACTTGGAACCAGTAGTAATTTTCCGTAATTTATTTTCATCACTGCAGTCTGCCCTGTCCAAAAAATTCTTTATATAAAAGGAATTCAACTGCTGTTAGACATAGAGAGCCGATCGATGAACATAGACAAAGGTAAATAACCCCACGAGCTCCTTCTGACGAGATAAGTTTTGTTGTGCATACTTTATGGAGACTAATGTCGATTATGTTTCAGAATTTCTCGATGGCAACTGTGACGTCAGCAAATTGGTAGAATCAATCACATAATCCAAGAGACCTGCAAGGTCACCGAGATTTCAGGGCCTAACCATTTACATTTTGCTTCCTAGAATAGCAGAGGTCAGACAGATCTCATATTTATTTTTTGAAATGATTAAAAGAACACCGTCAAACCTGACTACTGTCGAATACATTAAATCTAGGAAATATAATTTTCGTAATCAAATGCATATTGCCAGCTTACACGCGGCCGCCACACGATCCGTGAACACAGATATATTCAATAGATATCCACAATGTAAAAAGTTGAAACGTTTAGCTACATTACGTTATATATAAATATATATATATATATATATATATATATATATATATATATATATATACATATATACATATATATATATATATATATATATATATATATATATATATATATATATATACATACATATACATACATACATATATATATATATATATATATATATATATATATATATATATATATATATATATATATATATATAATGCATGTGTGTATGTATGTGTGTATATTATATGTATATATATACTGTATATATATAGATATAATAAAAGTATGTACAATATTACAATTACAAAATGCAATAAAGGGCTAAAAATTAAAAGAAAAACCTAAAAAAAAAATGTTTAAACTAAGACGATGATATAAAATATATATGCATTGTGTACGAAGGAAATGAACTGCCGTAAAGGTTTTAAGCAGGCTTATTTAATCTAATCAATATAGATTCTAAAATTCTGAGTTCTTGTTCATTCCTGGACACTGTCAGTATTTTCAAGTGCTCTCTGTTGACAGTTACGTGACATAAATTTTGACAGATCTCTTAATGCTGAACTGACAGCTCTGGGTTGGTCGATTCGAAACGAAAGATTCTTTATACTAGAACCGACATATTTCATATTGCGCACTTGGAGCACGTAAATTTGTAAACAGTCGACGAACACAGACCACTCGGAGTTTCTCTTTACAACAGAAGTATGTTTTTATTTTAAAGTTGTTATGTAATACTACCTTCAGGTCAGTTTGTGGCAGATTTAACTGGAACAGTTCTCTTAGTTCTGTAATTAATGTGCAGTTTACGTATTTAGATATGTAAGGAAACCTAAAATATAGTATATTTCCCTCAGGGCCACTCTTTTGATTAATTGGTAACTATAAAAAATATTGTCACTTAAAGCATTAGATTTAAAAAATGAATGTAAAAATTCTACCCCCTTTTTGAAATAATAAATAATTCGAGGATAACTTCAACGCTCGGTGTACAAGTGTGGTGATGGCATTTGTTTTGTATTTTCCAAAACAGGCACTTAGAAAATTTAAACCGAGTCCGGCGAAGGTAGGTTTTCTATATATAGATGCGTTAATTTCAGAATTTTTTGTATAAGTAAATCAAGGAATGGTTTTCTGTTATTGACTTCTCTATCGTGAATTTTATTATAACGTGCTGAGTGTTAAGATGGTTAAGAAAGGGCACAGCGTGGTCTTCTTTTTCAAAAACCAAGAAAGTGTCATCAGCATATCGTTTATATATTAGAGGTTTAAATTCTTTTGGGCAAGTGAGTAACCACTGTTGTTCGAGGTGACTCATAAAAATCTTAGCTGATATAGGGTTACCCATGGACAAACCTTCGATCTGTTTCAAGTACCTGTTATTAAAGATAAAGAAATTATCTTCAGTTACCAAGTTCAGTAGGTGTTCAAAACCTTTCTTTTGACAGGTTTCGAAATGAGTAGTCAATTTCATAGACAGATTCAGTGAATATTTTGATAGTTTCTTTTATAGGGATGTTGGTGTAGATAGATTCTGTGTCAAAGCTAGTCATGACTGTTATGTAATCAGAAAAACTCCTTCGAATTTCTCAAGCTAAATTCATTTACAGGCAAGTGGTTGATATGAATTCGGATAATTTGTAATTTGGCGTATTTGTTGAAGATAAAATAGGTCGAATTGGTATGTTTTGTTTATGAATCTTAGTCAAACCATACATGATCCCTGGTGAAGTACCTGTTGCATAGGGGTGCTTATATTCGTCATGTGGAACAACGTTTTTATCTTTTAGTCTTTTAAGGCTTCTATTTATTTTGTCTTCCATTCTTAAAATTTTTATCAGAGGATCATCGTTAGGGCGGTTTTCAAAAGCGGTATAGTCGCTTAACATATTTTTCCATTTTGTTTAAAGAATCAGTTTTATTCAGTATTACAATTCCTCTACCTTTATCCGGCCTGGTAACATGTACATATATATATATATATATATATATATATATATATATATATATATATATATATATATATATATATATATATATATATATATATATATATATATATATATATATATATCTTCTTTCGTTTCACGTGCTTTTTCCCATTTTTATAAGGGGTAAGCACGATGCCTTCTTTTGAAGGACTTCGCTTTGGGGTTGGGGTAGGCCGTAGCCTCGATCGGCTGCCCTGCCTGACATCGCTTAGACCCCGGTAGCGAATGTGTACATGTATCATACCAAATCATCCCCAGCTCCCTTTCTCCCAGCAGCGAGGAGAACTGAGCGGTTAGGGACGATTTGTTGAGACGTGAGGTGTCTGTTATGTTTTTTAGAAATATATATATATATATATATATATATATATATATATATATATATATATATATATATATATACATATATACATAATACTGTATATACACACATACACACACACACACTTATATATACAACCATTCTTCCCATACCAGTATACTAACACATTCAGTGTACCACCCATTCATACACTTGTATAATAAGTCGCTTCCTTTCCATTACCTGTTTCACCTGTTCTGTCTAGTTCCTTTGGATTAAACTCTGCTTTTCCTCTTATACTTCTGAATTGTGGGCTCTTTCCACATGACCAAAGCACCTTATAACACACTTCTCAAACATTCCCTTACCTCAGCCTTTTCACCACTCCCGCATATCTTCACATTTCTCACCGTGTCAGTTTCCTTTTTTCACTCCACAAATTGTTCATCTCGTCAGCTTCAACATTCATTTCGTTCACATTCAGTTTTCTACATTTCCCTTCTCTAAAGGAGCATTGGCTGAACAATCCCGTCATGCATTCTTATCTTGCCTCCCATAGATGCTCCAAATTCTTTCCCAATCTCTTGCACATAACTTGCTACCTCCCTTGATTGACCCAGCCTCTGCATAAATCAGTTGCTTCCATTCTTCCCTTGGCCGTATTAACATTGATTGTTCCTTATTTCCGGTTCCCATTAATCCTCATCATTTATCTCTTGCTCCTATTTACTGCCAACTTACCCACCCTTATTCATTAAACTTTTTCACTAGTGTCTGCAGTTTTTTTGTACAATCCCAGATCAGGACTGTATCATCTGCAAACAGAACCCATTCCACTTCCCAGTTATTGCTTATTTTCTTATCCCACAACTTTTAACCTTTATACAATGTATCACTCCATTTATAACCAGCTATGTGGACATAACATCCCCCTGTCTCAAAAGCACTTTTATGCTAAACCAGTTACTTGCACATCCACGTCCATATTTGCCATTGGAAGCCTTCCACTCATCCAGACATACCTTACTAGCTTTGGTTAGCAGCTCAGTTACGCTTTCAGCACCAGCAGCATCTCTTTTGTGATTCCTTCAAACTCCTGGTGTCTTGAGAGTGTTCGTTTAAGAAGGAAAAGTAGAGGATTTGATGCAATTACAGGTGAGGTGCTGTAGTACAGTGGTAGGTCTGTGACGGAGTGGTTGGCTAGACTTAGTAAGGTGTGTTTGGATGGGAAAAGGTTCTGAAGGAACCTTTGAGAGGCATAATTATTTCATTGTATATAAGCAGTTAAGGCAGGCTACAACAAGAATTATAGACAAATAACATCACCGAGTGTATTGAGGAAGGTGTCCAGTAGTATTTTAATTGAGGAAGTATGTTGAGTAAAAAGAGCAGTGTATTTTATGGTAGTATTTTAATTGAGGAAGTAAGATGAGTAACAAGAGCCGTGCATTTTACGGTAGTATTTTAATTGAGGAAGTAAGATGAGTAACAAGAGCCGTGCATTTTATGGTAGTATTTTAATTGAGGAAGCAAGATGGTTAACAGGAGCAGTGTATGTTTTGCCAAGGAATAGGGTTTATTGATCAGGTGTCAAACATCTTTGCAGATGCTGGGTAGTATCAGAATCTTCAGTTTCATCAAATGTACCTGGCTGATTGGAATGAATAACTGTTTAATATCAAATAGTTATGCGAGAGAATTTTAAGTAAAGTGAAAAGCTGTGTCATTCATGAATATGGAAAAATGTTCATGATTAAGCAGATAGAGCTGCAGTATGAGGGGTTTGAAGGATTAATAGATAGGATATACTAAAAATGAATTCAAGTTTTTATGATGGAAGCAAAGCGTTTAGAATATATAGATGAGAGGGTGACTGGTTTGGCGTAAAAGTTGATCTGAGATAAAGGTGTGTTATGTCTGTACGGCTGTTTTATATCTTTATGGATAAAGCGATCATAGATATCAAAGAAATGACAGTAAATGTAGGCACAGAGTCGTGGGATAAGATGAGTTGTGAATGGAGCGTGGAATGGTAGTACCTATTCAGGTATGTCAAGATAAACAACAGAAACTTGTAATATAGTTTTAAAGAGTTTGCAGAAGAGAAGGTTGCGTTAAATTTGAACAAGAGGAAATTAGAGTGGTGGAAGCGATTGATTCGTGTAGGCATTTAGCATTAAATATAATGTAGTTATGGTTGAAGCAGGAATGACAGCAACATCCACACGTTGCTACCATTCCTCGCCATGTCTATGGGAGCCAAAGTGGGAATGTGCGAAAGGATCTTGAAGCAAACTCTCCTATTTAGAAATAAAGGTAAAATGCTGATAATGAATGAAAAGGAAACGTGAAGCTGTTGAGATGATTTGTTGCATAGTGTGTGTGGCTTGGCCAACAAAAGAAACGAGAAGATAGTATATTTCGAAAGTGTTACGAGGGAGGAGGAGGAGGAGATCAACCTAATAAAGGGATGGATAGATGGAGTGAAACAGGTACTGGAAAAGAGTGATGTAGTATAGGAGTGGTGAAAGATAATGTGCTTTTGATGAACCTTTTATGCAGGTGTTTGAAGCAGCTAATGTTTGTTTTCTACACTGGGATTCTTCCATGGTTCAGAAGTTTAAATACGAACGTATCAGTGACTGGTGTGTTGGTTTCCCATGAAGCCATCCCCTGTTGGAATAAAAGTATATTTGCATTTTATATATATATATTATATATATATATATATATGTATGTACGTATATGTGTATAAATATACACACATATACATATATATATTTATATATGCAAAGTTTGTTTTTAAAAGAAGTTCGTATAATCTCATAAAAAAAATACAGTCCTTTTTCACTGGGGGGTTCATTAGTTTCCTGCAGACACATGGATTGATGAAGGTCTGGAAAGGCAGTTGCTCCTTAGACACCTCCACCCATTATGAATTAATGGTGGTAAGTGGTTGTGGCCCTTGCCATTAGCCATACGAACCCGAGACTGACTCTTTATAGAGTTGAGGGCGAAAGGTCATGCCAGGGTCAGTTTTCAGATATAACTCGAACTTCTCATTAAGGAGCTTCATGATACGGATGCAAATTGGCACGGAGATAGCTTAGGATACAATGAAGACCCTAAAGGTCTTTCGGTGCGTTCTTCTGTCTTGAAAAGAGCCATTCTTAAGGTGCTCATCTTCCACTAAGTTAGTAGTTTATTAACATTGTATTGGAAGTATTTGGTGTCCCGTCCTAGCAAAGACCTTTGTTTCTATGATCTTGATTTAGGTTTAAAAATCATATTTTCTGATTAAGTCTGATATACCAATATTATGGCTGCACAATCACGGATGTTTCGTTGTTTAAGCGTTTCCGTGCTTAATGCACTTTTTTCACATATATCTCACATCTCTCTTTCGACAGTTGAAAAAGCTGTCATGCTGGGCCTTTGTTGAAAGTTTGTACATGGTCGCATAAGATACTGGGAATCAGTTAAGTAGTGAAAAAAATCTGATAGTCTCTACACAAGATGAAGTATTTATGTATCCGTAAAATGTTTTGAGTTGGGTTCCTGTTTGTATGCATACAGTTCATTTTTATAATCTGAACTGTTCATCATGGAATAAGCAACGATCTGTCAGCATCCAGCGAGACAATAAATTATTATTCTCCACATGCCGATGTCGTATCAGTGATTAATGATAGCTCGTTACGGATTGCACCTCCTATCATGTATTTGTCTCGCTGTTTATCAAACCTAAATAATGTAACCCTCTATTGCCTCTTGTTTAGAAGTTGATTTCTGAAGAAGTTTATGAAGGTACCAAGTGCTACATTTTATCCGGTATCTTATATAGATGAAGTGGAACTGTCTGAATTGAAGAATTCTGTTTGGTTATGCCTTTATGGATTATGAAATTGCCAGACACTGAATGCTAATCTGATTTAACGATTTTCAGCATGAGATCATTTTGCCAATCGACCAGGCGCCTAAACATTTTGTGCAGTCTTCTGCCAGAGGGAAAACAAAGTAGCGAAGAGATAAGGACGTATGGTGTGATTTATTACGTCTGCAACAGCTAAAAGTAGGGGTCTATAACCTTGACGATTTGTCATAATCCAGATGCCATAACTAGTGATTGCTGACGTTTCTTTTGATGACTAGCAGTCTCCATCTGAAAGAACATCTCCGAACCTCGGAAGCGTGACAGAGAAAAAAAGACTTCCGGATATAAATGTAGTCTGTAGATGAATACGATGGTAAAAACGCCGAGTTGTTTCCATCCTTTCTATTTTTTATTGCTTGGAGGATGAAATATTATTACAAAAATCTGCAGTTGGTCCAAGAATGATAGTCAGAACCTGCTCGTAGGAACATTATGAGAAGGGAGGGTGGTTTAAATTTGGTCTTGAATGAATAAAATTGGATGTTTTCCTTTTGAAGCAATCGGTCTGGCCCAGCTTTGCCATAAAGAATAGTCTTGCTTCTTCCATTCAGCCGTAAATAGTGATTCTTATCTCCGTGCTTTCTGTTGCTTTTACACTGTAGGCTTTGGGGCCCCATGATGACCTAGTGCCAATCTCACTAGACCGTCAAGTTTTTATTTTAAAGTGTCATGAACGCTGTGTATTTTATAAGTTAGGAGAGTAACCTCCTGTGGAAGAGATGTTGGTTTCCCATTCATTTTCCCCGGTTAGACTTTCTCCTTTGGGAGATCTGATTATTTTATTAACCATCTGGCTATATAAGGCGTCTTCCGCCATGTTTGGCAGTTGAGTGGGCTTCATGGGAAAGTACCGTAGTTAATACGATGCTTTGCATTACTGGGCTTGATTTGCACAACCGATTTGGTTTCAGGATGTTTTCATTTGGCATTTATTTATTCTAACGACACTGACAGGATTAATTTCAGATGCATACGCAGACGGTATATGCATACGATTATGGTTGTATTTATGTATAAGTATGAGTGTGTATGTTTTGTTATGCTCCCTTTAGCAATTCGGAGGCTTCTAATTTACATCCTCATTCCACCGTATCTTAAGTCTTGTTACCCCTACTTCGCCATGCCTGTGGAATTTCCGTATGAAATCTACGTGAACATGAAAATGCAGAGGTCACACTCTAGTGAAGAAATAGTAATAGTTTCTTTATGGTGCAGAATTGCCTTTAATCCTTATTAGTGAGGTCTCGTGTGAGCTCTTAAACATTCACTTTCATTGGTTGTTTATTTCTCCTTGAATACTGAGCCAAACAAATGACGAGTTGCCTTTATCCATTGTTGGCTACAGAGGTTTCATTCAACATTTGCCAGTTGGCTGGCAAGGTGTGACTGTTTTGATGGGAGCACTAGGCGATAGGTAAAAGGAACTGAATATAAAGGATACCTCATGAAACGGATAAAATTGTAAATACATTAAATATGTTTCACAGAAATGTAAATGAATTGTGTATGCTTTCATGGAAAGCTATGTAAACAGAAAAAAGGCAAATTTATTTGATGGAAAGCCATGAAAACTAATGAGAATATATCATTTTTTGGAAAACCGTGGAAACTTTAAAAATGAACCACTTGGAAAACAGAATAAGAGACAGAATAAAAGATAAAAACCGTGAAACAAGATGAAAGCTAAATTAACTTAAAGGGAATTCGTATTTACTTGGAAAACATGAAAATGTATATGTATATATATATATATATATATATATATATATATATATATATATATATATGTATGTATATATGTATGTATACTGTATGTATATTATATTATATAATATATATATATATTATATATATATATATATATATATATATATATATATATATATATATATATATATATATATATAAACAAAACCATGGAAACAGATAAAAATAGGGCTGAATTAAATTGAACGTTGTGAAAATAAAAAAGAAACCTGTTTCCTGGAACACCGTGAAAACTTTTGAATAAGTAAATCCTTTAAATTGAAGGTGAGACCGATAAATACAAAATTTTTTTGGTGCGTCGCCATGTAAACATAAAAAGGGTTTCGTATTAGAACGATAAAAAGACTGGTGATAAGTACCGTAAATGAACGTAAAGGCAGGCTATAAAAGCAATTTAAAAAGTAAATCTGTTAAGAGATCATTCTGTTAAGTGGGAACACGAAAGCAGTTAAAAAGTTCATTCTTTTTAATGGGAAACCATGAAAACAAATAAAGTGGTAAACCTATTAGTGGAAAGCCATTGCGGAAAATAAGAAGGAATGAGGAAACCCTTCCAATGGCTTCTCCCTGGAAGGGAGAGAGGACGAGCAAGGGTTGGGGGGAGGGGACGGGGGGCGCGCGTTAGGAGCGTTGCATGTCTAACCAAGGACATCCCTTCCTCCAAAGGGGAAGAAGTTTGGGTACGTTTTGTAATGAGTGTGTTTACTATTCATCTCTCGTGTTTCGCCCTGACTTGGCTCTCTCATATCTTATGAAATTAATTATAATAAATTAGATTCAGTGGCCCTCATGAAATCGTTACTTCGTGATTTTCGTGGCCAGCTACCCATTCTCTCTCTCTCTCTCTCTCTCTCTCTCTCTCTCTCTCTCTCTCTTGTTTCGTTACGCCATATCTATGGTTTTTAATTTTCTCTTCCATTCGTTTTTTTTTTGTCACACGCTTCGTATAAATTTTTTTCTCCCCACCTTCGTTTCGCCGTTTCCCGTCATCTCTCCTTTCTTTCGTCATAACTACGTCCATGCGGAAGAGATGTTTATGTATGGGAATTTGCATAGTTTTAATCGAAAGGAATCGCCTGTTTTGAAAAGAAATAATTTCAATGCTTTAGGTCAAAGCTACGGTTGGCTTTTAATGAATGTGCGAGGGAATCCGTGAGACCCTTGCTTCAGTGGATGATCTTCGGATGTTATTATTCATTCGCATGTATAATGTAATATTT
The DNA here is from genome assembly GCF_040412425.1 of Macrobrachium rosenbergii. NCBI lineage: Eukaryota > Metazoa > Arthropoda > Malacostraca > Decapoda > Palaemonidae > Macrobrachium > Macrobrachium rosenbergii. Next base: position 43,710,337 of record NC_089787.1, read on the forward strand.
CCTTTTGCAATGAATATAGTGTTGATATCTTTTTCTTTTAGATTTTGTCTCGTATTGATTAGCGTGATGTAAGAACCTCATTTACCGTTCATTTTTCTATCCGTTTACTTCATTCAGGTGAATCATCCCTTTAAAGTATTTTTAGTTCATCGAAGTGAAATGATGTGTACCCTTCTGTGCAGCATGTCAAACACGTTGTTCGTTTATTGTTCTTCCAGTATCTGCATCCCTGTTGCTGGTCTAGGATTTTGGGCGGAGGGGAGGGGGTGAGGGCCTGGATGTCCAATAACTCAAGTCTAATGTTGGGACCCTTTGATTTGAGCTTCAGGTCCAATTAAGTTTGGCCGTATTGGTTGCAATTTTTTGCAGTCAGATTTGCGTTTTTTTTAACACGTTACTTTTGCATTGTGGAACTCCATAGTTTTTAATATGTGTTCCTTGTTACATTATATATTTATATATATATATATATGTATATATATATATATATATATATATATATATATATATATATATATATATATATATATATATATATATATATATGGTATATTTGAATGCGCATATCAATAAGTCATTTTCTTAAAAATATTGCTTCAAGGTTAAGGCTAGGACCACAGTTAATGCCAAGATCAGTCTTTAATTACCGCATCAAGGATAAACCCTCCGTCCAGAAAATTCCACATCAATATCCTACGTACTCTACAGATGTCTAAATTAAAATCTTTCGTCACTAGTCCCTCGTCCTCCATTCTCGTTAGATAATCAAACCAAACTCCGATCCATCTTTTGACATATGCTAGCTGTATCTCTAGATTTCGGATGATTTTAAAAACTCGAACAACATTTTTCTTTCTTTCACATGTAACATTCAACTGTTAATGTCTCCGCGTTTGTTTCGGACATTTTAGCTTTTGTTTCCACTCTCTTCCAGAACTCGAGTCAAAATTTCCTACAGCTTCACCTATTTACTTTTATATTCTTGTACACATCAGTCATGCTCCTACTTTTACCATCCAACTTCCATTTATAAGTTAGTGGTTCTCAGCCTGTGGGCCATCGTATAATTCACTGTTGTGCCACTGATAATAGTTCTAGTGGATAATGCACAATTGTAAAATGAAATGAGAACTAAAGAAATTCGTAAACTGATTGGTACATATCAAACGCATTAGTTCCATCATTTTAGTTTAACTTTATCAGGATTCGTACATATACAGGGACGTCAGAGCTCTTCTCCACGCGGAAATAACCCGTCACCTTTCAGAATTTGGAATAAGAATGTGAAAGGTACTTCCCTACTGTTGAAGGAATGAATATGGTATTGATGAGAAATCCATTTTCCCCTGAATTTGCTTCTGTTCTAGACCAGGCCGAGATAGATTCTTGAAGGGAAATACAACTCAGGTGTACGAGAACTGCTTAAATCCCCCCTTCTCTGCAGGAATTTTAGTTCCAGCTAATAGATCGTAAAATGGGAAAAATTGCTTTGGAAATACTGTTTGGAGGTCAGTGATGACGTGCGCTCTGCTCGTTCACAACTGACCCCTTAATTAATATGCATGTCTTTTGACCTTGAAATTACATTTTAAGTGATATTGTATTAACCATTTGATTTTATCGCTGGCGGTTTTGATATTTTTTGCCTCCAGCAGCGCACTGACTTTTAACCAATCCTTTGCCGTCATAAGAAATTGTTTAGGTAATATAATTTACTGTTATAAAAATTTTCATTTAATATCATGTAAGTTTTTGAGATAATTATAGTGTCTGTCAGTTTTCTAGAAATAGGATTTTTCTCAACGTATTTTTAAAAGAACATTTGGATTGTTAGGAATTTTTAAAAATTTTGCACTTAATATGAAGGGTAATGGGCCACGGGCCACGAGTATTTGGGATTGCCATTAGTAGGCCCTTAATATAAAGAAAAAGCCTCGTGTTTATCAGTGATAATTATCATATATATATATATATATATATATATATATATATATATATATATATATATATATATATATATATATATATATGTGTGTGTGTGTGTGTGTGTGTGTGTGTGTGTGTGTGTGTGTGTGTGTGCGTGTGTAGTGATGACAGTAACATGAACCAGTGCCTCTCTAGTAACTGCATTAGTGACTATCAAAAACACCAAAGACCGTCGACATGGAAGCCCTTTGAACAAATGTGGATTAGATAACTTAGGCATAGAGCTTAGGCATAGTTGGGAATTGGGTGGGTGACATCCGAAAATTATCAGGCAACGCCGATACGTAAGCCCTTGAACCCCTGTAGGACAGACAGAAGTCCCGGTACTAGCAGCCTCATCCAAGAATACTAGCAGACTCTCGGAATGCTAGCACCATGACCCACCTCCTGTGAGATGAATGGTAAGGAGAAACTATTATTATGAAGCCGAAAGTCCCCAGAAGGGAAAGTAACCTAGTGCAGAAGTAAAATGTAAGCAAAGAACGAGAAATAGCAAAGAAAACAAAGAAGAATAAATAAAAACATTATGAGTTAGATCAGTTTAAACAAGTAAGATGATTAGCAACAAAAGAGTTGAATAAATAACAATAAATAAGTAAAGTAACAAATGAAGTGAGATTCATGTCGGCTTGCTCAACAAAAAAGAATTTGCACCAAGTTAAAACTAACGCAGTTCCAACGATCCGACTACAGGACAGGAAGAATATTCCATAGTTTGATCACAACAGGAATGACAGTTTTAGAAAACTGTGTAGTTTTGAACCTTACAGAAGAAAAGGCAAGACTTAGAACATAACTGCACAATCTTAGAACTACTTTTCTGGGTGGTATAGTCTGTTAAGATTTAGTACAAAGGTTGGTCAGAATAATGAAATGTCTTACACAGATTGCTCAGTGACCTAACTGAACGACGGCGCTAGAGATTAACACTAAGGTCAAGTACTGGAAATTTAATGGAATTCAGGTTTTGTCCAACAATATAAGATACGAGTCAGCTGCTGAAGATCGGACAGGCGAACAATATTAAAAACATTGAAGAATAACAGGATTGAAACATTTCCCCATGATGGGCAGATCTTCAAAAATCTTGAAAGATTTTCTAAGCATCCCGATTTATTTTGCAATTGGAGAAGAGGTAAACTGGATACGTTTTTCGAGAGTTATTTATTATCAAGAATGGCGCCAAAAATTTTAAGTGAGGTGCATATAGTTGAAGAGATCCTAAAAAATGAAAAGGTATGAGTGGGGGATCCCGTGTCCAATTTCTGCTAACAGTCACACTTTGAGTTTTGTTAGGCTTTAACGTCATTCCCCATAAAGTACACCTTGCATTAGTTTTAAATAATATCTGTTATGATATATTAATATATATATACATATATATATATATATATGTATATATATATATATATATATATATATATATATATATATATATATATATATATATATATATATATATATATATATATTATTGTCGTCTTCACTTTCGGAGGGGTGGCGCCAGGGGTGGCGCCAGGAGGCTTTGCAACCTTCCGGTTTCTCAACAAGTCTTTAAAGATGAGACTGCAAACCTCCTCGCTGAAATATTTGTGCTTAGAATTATGCACAATCCTCGTTCCATGACCATTTCCTGTTTTATTTAATTAATTCAAATGTTATTTTGGGAGGGAATGAGTGTCTTAATGACTTTATGGCAGTAATCACCAACTGAATTCTCAATATAGAATATTTTATAGCATTGAGATGCTATCCAGGTTATGCATTTTCTTCATACCCAAGCATAGAGGAAGCTTACCTCGCTGTCTCTCTCAGAATGCCAATAATCTTTTGTGACGCCAGCAGTCATATTGTAATAGGTTGTCGAATGATGTGATATAAAAGAAGATTTTCTTATGTAAGGGAAATTACTGGTTCATAATGTGTTTGATCTTTTTGGTCAGATCGTAGATTTTTTTTATTATAAATGTTCGCTTGAAAATGAGTTCATAAATACTGAGAAATAATGCACCTAAAATACGGTAAATATTTTTTTTTACACCTAGCTAACTACATCATAGCAAAAGAGAAGTTGTTATTCAGTGAGAGCGGAAATATTCTTTGTTTTGTTTGGTGCAACTTAAATCCAGATGAAGTCGACTTGGATAGATTGATTTGTTACCATAAACTGACGTAACAAAGTATGGCCATCGATGCCATCTCAGACTTGTTGTGACGCCAGTCGTTCACAAGTCGAGACGGTCAAGGTCCCCCCGAGGGAGAGGTAGCAATGCCAGAGTGAACGTGAACACTGGACAGCGTGTTAAGCCTGAACAGTGACCAGACAAGGTCACCTGGTTCTGGTCGTGATGCATGCCTTTGGTATACCTGTACCATCTGGCATTCAGCGACAGCAGGAGCACTGGTCCGGAAGAAGAGCAAGGGGCAGCTGTAGGTGTAGCGAGGCTTTCTGCTCTGCTGGTGCTGGTTCTCTCGTCCACTGTTACAAGGCAACGTCACCACCAGTTCGACCAGGTTGAGATCGGTGTCAACTACTTGGTATTCCGTTCATCTTTCTCTTGATTCTGCGCTAATATATATTTCCGGTGGCAGACCGCTTTGGAGCGGCAATGCCATCAATTTTCTCCTTGAAGCCCTCCCCACCCCTCTCCCCTTCCCCTTCCCCTTCCCACACTCCCTCCGTTCAACTTCCTCTCTTGCAAATAAACAGCTCCGTGGACCTTATTCTCTATCTCCAAATGTATTCGAGTTGTTTTAGGTATTTTGTAAGCGTCCCTCGTTGAAGCTTCTTTATACTTATGGGTACTTCCTCTTTGTCAGACATGGGAAGATGAGAGGCACGCCATTGTTGATTCCTGGCGGAGGGAATAATGCATGCTTTCCTTCACAAAGCCTCTGCTCACTGGTAGGGCTGCCATGTCACCCCTACCCCCGGGATTCTTCTTCACTTCTCTGGGGATTCTTTGTGCAGTTCACGTGGGTTATATACCTCGAAGCGCGGCAAAGCCAGATAACGAAGAGGGAAAAGAAGAAGTATTGCGGCAATTATGGGTTTCATTTACACTGTTCGAACATTTACGACATCCGGAGGTATTAGCATGTTTATCTATTTACGTCCCGGTGATGCAGATACGCGGCAGATTATACGACTTTTGCGAGGATGCAGGTGTATAATGGTCGTCTTTTTTATGCCTTTCGGTGATGCTTATTTTGTGATGGGAACGGTGGACAAATAGTCTCTCTCTCTCTCTCTCTCTCTCTCTCTCTCTCTCTCTCTCTTTAAATGTCAGTCTTGCTACCAAAACATTTGTTTGATGTTATCGTTTTAACTTCTGTAATCAATTAGATATCTTCCTGGCGGTGGAAAATTGCTTTTAGTAATTTGCATATTATTATTTGTAGGTTTATGGATGTAATTATGAAATGAGCAGGAAGAACTTAATTTCTTTTCTTGTCAAAATTGACTCAAGCACTATTTATTAACGTCACTGTGAGTATAAAATCCTAAGTGGATTTGATAATTACTAATAGGAGTTAATGGGTGTAGCTCCACTGGTGATAGACCGTTCTCTCTCTCTCTCTCTCTCTCTCTCTCTCTTCAGGATTCATGATCACTACAAGCTAGAGTATTTTTATCCAGCTGTATTGATTTGTATGATTTTTTTCTGTTAATTTCGTGGATAAAACGTGTTTAAGCGAATATAACTTTCATAAAGTTATATTCGCAAAACTTAAGACGTCAAGAAGCCAACAATAGTTTTGTAAGTAAACAAAAAAAAGCAATATTTATACAAGTTAACAAAAGAAATAAAGAACACTTGCAGATATTGGCGCTGCTTATTCTGAGAGTACGCTTGGGAGATACAGGTTACATACCATCAAGAAAAGTAACAATTCTTGGTCATGCATACCAAACAATCCGACCCACCACAGACGAGGTCATAGTACTCGTACATAGCGCTCCGATATTAACAGACGTCGGTTGATCAATCAGTTTCGCCTTGGCAGCATTTACAATTCAGTTGATGTATGATGTCAGGCTGCAAAGCAGCGCGCGCTGTATGTGCCTTCGTTATATATCTTTTTGTCCTTTTTGTTATTTACCCTTCTGTAACGTCGAATGCTCAACTCAGAGTACAGATTTTCTCACTCGTAGCCCAGTCCTTCCGACCTACGAGCTCTATGACTGTAAGTTTTATGTTCTGAAGCCATAACGAACACAGTTCCACTTAGCGTGGAAAACGAATGCAATATTGTGGAGTATACGAAATGGATTTACTCTTGCAAACACTTGAATAGTAATTAGCAAACACAACAATTGATGGAAGTACGCGCGCTTATGGGTCAGTGGTTTTTCAAGTTTCCTTGAGCGAGTAGAAATAATGGTGCAGCCTTTAACAATTTAGAATCTGATTTCATGAAAATCATGCCCATTTTTCACCACGACTCAATGAGACTGAGGAATATACGGGATTTTTTTCCAATCTGAATCCCTTGTTGAATGGGAACTCTTATACGAATAATTCTTTGGGAAAGTTTACAGAGCAGCTTATTGTACTAGGGAGGCTTTAATCTTTTCTGTATACCTTACCTTGTGAGTTTTCGTATAATCAGCGTTTAAGAGCATCTTTTATTTGTTAATGCTGAATGAATGTTTGATCTTTGTTGTGTTATTGTCGGAGTTTACTTCACATCCGTTTAGTTTTAAACGATTTATTAAAAAATTAATTTTTTTGCTAATTATTTATATTTACCTATTTCTGTGGGCAAAGTCAAGAAGAGGTATTTTATAGTGTTGACACTGAAGAGACAAAATCGAAGAATACCCTTGCTTATGTATTATATTTAGTTAAAATTTTTGATAACTTGTCGAAAAAAAATTGAACTTTTTCTTTAGGATATCGGTTATTGCCAGTATTTTGAATTTAAATTGGGTGGTATTTTTTTATATCACCTGTGGCTTTGCACAGTCAACGTAATTGGTCCGATGAACTTTCTACGTTGCACAGTAATGTGATTATAGTCTTGACACGTTTTAGTGAAGAGAATTAGGTATTTTGAAAAAAGTGTACAGCTGAAATATCGGGGTAATTCCTTCGTGTTTTGCCAGAATCGGTGAGGGGTCCTTTCGTCCTTGTTGTTTGTTACGAATTTTAGATTCGTCATAGCATAGTGTGCTTCTCATTCTTTACTTTTGAAATGTCATTGCATTTTTGCTCCCTATAATGTGTGACATAATCTTCACTGCAGTTATAATGTCTTCTTCTTCTTCTTCTTCCCAGCTTGTTCCCATTTTTATATGGGGTCGCCGTGATGCCTTCTTTTGAAAGACTTTGATTTGGCTTTGGGGTAGACTTTGTAGTCCCGATCGGCTGCCCTGCCTGACATTGCTTAGACCCCGGTATTGTGTACATGTATTGTACCAGTTCAAAATGTAAACACGTTATATCTTGGCACCCAGTATTGCTGTCAGTATCCAGGATGCTCAACGACCATTTATCGTCTTCGAACACCCATGCGAGGTCTCACTGAAACGTTAATTAAGAGAATAAAAAGCAGATGTCTACACACCCATCGATTAGTATTATCTCGTGTGAAGTGTGAAGGCCACGTAAATAAGTTTTAGCTCCTTTTGCAAGGTCAGGATGTCAATTCCTAGTGATAGCATTGCGCCACCAAAATGCCCTGTAATAGCCAGGGAGGTGCAAGTTCACCCAATCGATGCAAGAGTTGAGTTTTTATTTGCACCACAATACTTTCGAAGGCCAGACTTCAGGTGTCGATCATCTGTTTCAGAAACCGAGTTGGCAGTTATCCTTATGTACCAAATGTTCTTGTGGTTAGTGTTTGAAATACTGAGCTACTAATGTACATAGGTTTTTATTTTTTCCGTGAATTTGATAAAGTGAGTTCACCTGTTATGACCTGTGTGTGTATTACAGCTGTCGTCCATCTCACACTATCTATAACTGAAAATAGGAAAGGAAAGTCGATAGTAAATGTAATTGAAATTTATTTGAACCCTAACAAAACGTGTTATCATAACTTGTGTTTTCGTTGTAAGTTATATGTGAAGCATTGTTCACATCCGTTGTGCTGTGTTTATTGCAAAATTATTTTCCGTTGGTTTTATTGAGAGGCAATTCTTTCTTTTCGTCTTCCGCTATATTTAAACTTCTGTCTTTTCGTCGTGAATTGTCCTCACGAATAGGATATTCTCGGAAGCCATGTGTCCAAATTCTTACTCTGACTTCTTGTTTCATTCGGTATTAAAATAAGATTACTTATGCCTTTTTTGTGCATGGAAGGAAATTGCAACAGTGGACAAAGGAATTCAATTTATGCAGCTATTTTACAGAGGTTGGATCCCTGCAATGCAGCAAATTAACGACCGGATGCACTTCGCGGCAGTTATTGGCGGCGCATATGCTCTTCGTCTATTGGAAATGTAAGGAACGAGATGCACGTACTTTTTACGATTGGTATCTTTTATTGGTGATTATGTAACACTGCTTCTTTTCTTAGCTGTTATCACCCTGGGAAATTGGAAGTCTTGATCTTGGGATAAATTACGCGAAACTTCAAGTTCATTCAAGGGAAGTTCCTTTCACTTTTCAGGTGTTTGCTTTATTTAGCCACGGCGCCATACGGCTCATTCTGGTTCTCTTAACCTTCGAGCTCATTTTTTTTTTTTTAATGTCTGTACTTCAGCTGCTCTTTTTAGACTGTGCTGAAGCAAGTTAATGCACTCGGATTGGATGTCATGGAATTTGGATGTATGGCTTAATTTTTTTCTTCCCATTTTATTCAACTAGTTGTAAGAAGTTCAAGGTCTTTAATATAGTATCTAAGGATTTTTATGTAGTGGCTGTTGTGTGTAGCAATAACGTTATTGTAACCAGTTGAGATGCCATTCTTTCACCTTTCTAGTTTAACTACTTCGGCCAGTAACATAAAAGATAGCTTACTCGGCTCGGTGTCGTTTGTAAAGCATTTGTTGCCAAAGCCTTAAAAAAGGACAAAACCTCGTGTATCTTGACTTCAGTTTGACCAGCGGAAGGAGATGAGTCGACCATGAAGAATTTATACATGTCCATATACTGTATTTTGTAAATATATTTAATATATATATATATATATATATATATATATATATATATATATATATATATATATATATATAGATATATATATATGTGTGTGTGTGTGTGTGTGTGTGTGTGTGTGTGTGTGTTCATGTGTGTGTAAGTAAATGTTTCCTTTACGATTTATACCTATAGAACTATCTCATCTTGCTTTGTAAAGTGAAGATTAAACGTTAGTTTTATCATATTAAAAAAAAAGTTTGTATTTGCAGATTACCTATGATGTTAATGGGTTTTGAGTATTTCCTATGACCAGATAAGTTGACGTTACGAATCTCCTGTGTGTTATTGGACTAGTAACTATTCTTAAGTGATATACCCTGTGTAACTGCATGTTTCTAGGTGTAAAGGCTCGGTAATATGCTTACCTACCGTGCTCTATGCGAGATTATAATGAAATAGATCTAGGTTTCCATGAAGTCATTGGCAGACTTAAGATATATATATTATCAGTGCGATAGTGTCAATTCTTTTTTAAGGAGCTTGAACCAGGCTACTTTGTTCAGAATTAACTTGTTTAAAAAAGAACACGCATGAATGTCTAACAACTAGACGTTCTTAAGAATGATTGCTCTTTAATTAGGGAGATACGGAACAATGTCTTGCCCCAAAATAAAGTTACAACAAAGCAAATTTTTATGCTGGTTAAATGTGAAGACAGTTTGGTTCTGTCTGCATCATAAGACCACAATATATAATCCCCTTATTATTTCTCGAATTACGTTATAAATGCTGTATATTTTTCATTGTTTTTTATACCTTTGGACGTGAGTAACCAGGATCAATGGCCTTAACTTGTTTTCAAATGGGAAGGATAATTTCTCTGTATTCGACAACTACACGAAAACTACGTTTCATGATCATCTTAGATAACAAAGATCTGTGCAACAGATCTCTGCGACCGGAATATTTGTTTCAGTTGTTGATTAAATCTTCACTTTTACGAAAATTAACATAATCAGTTATTTTCAACATCATGAACGACTTATTTATTGAAGAATACTTATTCTTCTGAGTTTTTATTTTATTCCAGTTACAGGGAATGTATTAAGTTTTAAATATGATAAGTAACATTTCCTTGGGAAAATATGTACCGGTTTTGAAGTCGTGTTCTGTAAGCACTGTGTATTCTTGATGTGTAAGTGACAAAACTGTCTCTGTAGTTCTCAACGTTAATTTATTTGTGTATATTTGGATACATACGTTATTTACGTGTTCGAAAACTATTCACATCACGCAAAAAACCTGCGGCGCCGATGTTTTCTTACAGATTTGGCTTCTTAGCAGATTTGAGTGTGTGGAGAGAGAGAGAGAGAGAGAGAGAGAGAGAGAGAGAGAGAGAGAGAGAGAGAGAGTGTACATAAGTTACAAGTTTTTTACTTGTTATCTATGATCTGTATTTAACAGAAGATTTGAGAAGGACAATTAATCTTAAGAACACTGTACTCGACAAGTGATTTGTGGCAAAGTTTTTGTTGGAGGGTCATGTAGAACATCGTGTGATATACTATCCCAGTGGAATTTTTATTATTTTATTACAAGTTCTTGTTCGTTCATATATTTATTGAAAATAAACCCAAAACTATGTGAATTACCATTTACGGAAAATCGTACAGACTGTTGTAAGGAGTCGTGTCTCTCTCATAAAGTGTTTCGTTCAAAAATGCACTCGTGTATATCAGCCTTTGGCCTCCAATTAGTGTGCATATTTCATGCAATTTTATTGGCTTCTAACGATACCACTGTAAACGTCCTATGCTGAAGGAGAGAGAGAAAAGAGAATAGTTTTGAGTAAACGAAAAATGAAAATACTGCGCTCTCTCTCTCTCTCTCTCTCTCTCTCTCTCTCTCTCTCTCTCTCTCTCTCTCTCTGTGTGTGTGTGTGTGTGTGTGTCTGTGTGTGCATGTGTGCCTGTGACCATAGTCTTAGTGACACCAGTTTACATAGGATTAATAGAACTCAAAGGATTTATCAAAAATAATAATGCAAGTCTGTCTCTCTCTCTCTCTCTCTCTCTCTCTCTCTCTCTCTCTCTCTCTCTCTCTACGTGTTTTTCTGCACAACTACCTCTGTCCAGAAAACAAACATATGCAAAGCGTGGCCGAGGACTCGTTGCGTAATCCAGTGCCGTGCGCATAGCTGAAGTCGTCCTCGGTGACGAATATTTTATGAGATAACCTCCAGACTGAAAGCACAAAGGCATGCATTAGACACACACACAAAGATTGAAAGGCAGATGTCACAAGTAGCATTTTGTCAATTAGAGGAAGGACAGAAGTTGAATTTTTAAAGGTTTGTCTGCGCAAACGTCATTCCAGTATTTAATAATATCACTCTCTCTCTCTCTCTCTCTCTCTCTGACTTATTATATATTATTATATATATATATATATATATATATATATATATATATATATATATATATATATATATATATATATATATATATATATATATATATATATATATATATATATATATATATATATATACAGTTCTCCTAAGCTCTGCTATTAACTCGTGTTCACTCGACGCATACTTACGTGTATGAGTATGAAATCTATAAATATCATTATGCAAATAAGGACCAAAAAAATGTGAAAATCATTTGTTTTGCGCCTTGTAATTATGTACAGCTATGCATCCTTTTCTTCCTCGACCACAGTGAGCATTGAGACTCGCAGAAGGGTCTCAGCATCACTTTCCTTATCACATTAACTTTGTTAAATTTTTATCAAATCCATCATCTCTTTGGTTTTTTCAGACAGAGGAAGTTTATGATTTAAAAAAAAAAACCTGTAACCTCTTTGAAAGATAGAAATTTGGTTTTTGTCCAGGGCAAAGTTGTGGTTCAGGTTGTTCTTCTTTCTTTTGAATTGGGCCGATTGTATGGTAACTTTCACCTGTAAGGTTTGAACTATTAATTATTTTTAACGATTTACTGGTGCTTTTCTAGTTATTGATGAGACTTACACTTAAGTGGGTCCCAGTCCACGCTGAAGGAGAATGGTTTACTTTCGTGTTAATTTCCAACATAATAAAAGAGTGAAACTTCCAGCAAATGAAATCGGGTTGTTGCAAGAAACCAAAATCAATCAATGTCGTAATGAAGACCAAGTCACCCGATTGAGCGATGGAAAAAAAATGAAGTTAATTGACCTCATTCGCTGGAAATCCTCAACCTTGACTGACCTGGTTGAGGGAGAGATTTCTATCTCGTCGTACCTATGGTGCGCTTAGCATATTTTGTCCCAGGTTCCCTTATAAGGGAAGGGGCTGTCGATCTCGACTGGGGGCTTCTTAGGGATTCTGAGGGCGATCCGTCAGGCCATCTCCCGCGTTCGAGTGATGCTGCGTAAGTCTCTCCTTGATTGTTAATAGCTCCGGCTGATGGGGCAACTGTTGCTGTTGCTGTTGCTGTTGCTGCTTCTGCTGCTGGTGGAAGCACCTCAGGTCAGGCTCCCATGATACAATTGGCGGGCAGGTATGCAGGAAATCCGTGAGAAAGTGAGTCGACCCAGCCATTCTCTTTTAATATATGTATAAATTATATATATATATAAATTATATATATATATATATATATATATATATATATATATATATATATATATATATATATATATATATATATATATATATATATATATATTGCTAGTGATAGGTCACACATTAATGCTAGAAGAGTTATTTTATTTGAATATTTAAATATACGAATATATACGTGTGTGTACATTAACTATAATCCTTTTCTTCATTTTGTTGGGGGAGGGGAGGGAATAGTGCCCGAAACATAGAACTTTCCGGTATTCAGAAATCCCTTACGGATGATATCACAAATTGCGAATCGAGATCTCTACCACTTGATTAGTGGCAATGTGCATGCATATATATATATATATATATATATATATATATATATATATATATATATATATATATATATATATATATATATGTATATATATATATATATATATATATAAATATAATATATATATATATATTTATAGAAGCTTTAGGGCATTCACCGTCAAGAATTTGTTGAGAATTTGGGAGTAGTCTTAGTATTTTGTAGATTTAAATTTCAAATAATACAATAATATTCAAAACCATTTAATGGCTTAAATCTGTGTTAGCATTATGGATGAGATCCCGAGGGTTGATAAGGATCACGCAGCTTTGTCTCTCTGGTATGAATATCGACCATGTGATCTCGGAGACGGCAAGAACTCCATTCCAACACCCATGAAAAATCGATTAGTAAACTGTAGGCAATAAATGCGAGGCGAAGGGAATTGGGAAGAAGGAAAAAGGAATTGTGGATTGCTACGCTCTCTGGAAGTTGATTATGAAAAGATATTTGAATGTTCTTTAAAAAGCGTTCTGACGATAACCTTTGATCATTAATGAAAATGTTCCGAGATCATTTAAAATGTTTAGGGACCACCCAGAGATCACTGAAAACTGGCTTCGATTTCTTTTACTGTTTGTTTTAGATTATTGGTATGAATTACTTTTGCATGCATGTTTGTCATTCACCCATAGTCAGTTTGCCGTTTGGGCAGTCGCTGATCACTTTTAGAAAATGATCAGGTAGAGAGAGAGAAAGAGAGAGAGAGAGAGAGAGAAAGGTCACTTTTGAGCAATGCTGTTTGTGTTACATATGACCATTTTTAAAGACCACTAAAATTTATTTTTATTTTTATTTTTTCTTGGTGAGGTCTTCGTCGGAAAGTATCCGATGATTTTACATTACTTTCAGTCACAAATAGAATAAAACGTTAAAGTATGTACAGTCTTAACATCGAATGAGTTTCCATCGTTCTTCACATGGCAGTTTCAATAATGCTCTTCCTGAATTTCAAATAATAGTAGTGAAATTCTGTCTCTAAACTTTGAGACTTTGCGTTTGCCGGACGGTTGACCCGTGACAAGCAGACTAGGTCAAGGAGCTTCAATTTGTTTGTTACTAAACGAGGAAATCATTTTTGTATATTGCCTCTGTAATATGAAGCTTGGGAGCTCTCTCTTAACTTCTGTTCCCCATATAATATAACCGTCCACCTTTCAAGAGGCAGGAGATTAGGCCCCGCCTTCATTTCTTCACCCTCCTCTTTTTTTTCTTTTTTGTTAGGCCCGTGGTAGATACTGGCCTGTGATAGCCTGTTTCACTGGCTTCCACTGTTTAAAAAAAAAATAATTGTTCTCCACTATTTCCACATGTGACGTGCATCAGAGTTATTTAGCGTCTCTCTCTCTCTCTCTCTCTCTCTCTCTCTCTCTCTCTCTCTCTCTCTCTCTCATACTTCTTTTGTTCATGGGATTTATGAGACTTAGCATTTTATTCGTTCCTTAGCGTCATGCTTGAATTATTTGAGTCACATTGGAAGTTAGTTTGTAGTTTAATCAATAAGTCGTTTGGATTATATTCCTCGCTGTCAAGTTTCGTCGAAGCTTTCATTTGCCTGCCAGAAATTTTCTAAAAACTTCTTATCCGATTTTTCATTCTTCTTATTTTCATGGTAAAGCAAAATTTTCTGCCTCAAGTTTTCCCTCCTCGCTGTCTGCAGTTGAGCTGAGTCACTGGAGCTAAGGTTGTCCTTCCACGCTCCTGCCTCCTCTTCATTTGAATTCCCATCACGCCTTGCTGCCCCGCGCCCTGTATACCAAGTTGCTGGTGCGCTTCTCCTGCCGCTCTGCCATCTGCTGCCTGAAGTCAAGACCCATTTCTCAGCTTCAGAATGAAGTAGCAGAGTGCGGTGGTGGTGGCGGGGAGGGGCCCGACTATCAGGAAGTTAACCCCAAATAGCCGATGGATGAGTTTCATTAAGCTAACTATGCATTTATTAGGTAATGGCTTCCAGGCCCCCTTCAGTTCATTGGCGAGATTTTAGCATGCGTGAGGTAACTCGCCAAATTGATTGTTTTATGGGGCGTGCATTCCTCACCTGCTCAGAAATTTAATCAGTGTGGTAAATTACCTTTGGCCAAAATAATTGAAATTCATTAAGTGTTGCGACGCAGACGTTTATTATGGGGATTGAACTGAAAATTTGCCGAATTCCTTTTAATGAGCTTTTTTTGCTCTCACAGGAAGCGATGCAAGTGCACTGCCCTCCTTCTCCTTTCGCCTTTTCATCGCCAGGCATGACTTTGGTATGTATCAGGGTGCCTCACGGCTGCGTACTTATGGTGATTGTTGGCCCTCATATTGTGAGTTGTGTTTGTGAAATTCTGTCGTCTGACAAGTTACAATGATTTAAGAGCTATTACTTTTAAAATATGTTGCGCCGTCAACTGAATTACCATGCAAGCGTTAACGGCATTTTCAAGAAGGCTGCTGTCGCTATTGTCGGACATAAATCACGCTTTCGTAGGAAGAATCTCTTAAATTACAATTTAGGAATGTGCGATGCTCTTGCCGAGATGAATGCTTTGCCAGACAGAATTATCTGATGCTATCTCCGGTGAAGCAGAGCTTATGCTAAACTCAAGCCATGCTCAAGGAATGGCATAATTCACAAGCATAAGAAAAGCAGATGGTCAGTCAGAAACTTTTATTCTCTTATTCTTTTCGTCTCTCGTGAATAAAGTACGCATACCCGTTTAATACGTGTGTGTTTGTCACCTGCTTATTTGTATATATAGATATATATATATATATATATATATATATATATATATATATATATATATATTATATATATATATATATACTGTATATATGTATATATATATATATGTGTGTGTGTGTGTGTGTATTATATAAGGTATGTAGGTATATTGTGTGACAGTGTGTGTGTGTGTGAGCGCGCGCTTTTCCTTGACAGACTTCCAGCGGACATTTAGACGAGTAGACATGTAGACATTCCAGGCTTTTAGCCGAAAGGACCTCTAGCTTAATGGACATACAAATGAAAAAGTAGCATTCGTTTTGACGTTCGTTTAGCAAATTTCCATTCAGAAAATTGTACGGTTGCCCAAATGTCTTTCAGGGAAATCTTCGTAGGGCAAGTGTACACATGCACACACACACACACACACACACACACACATATATATATATATATATATATATATATATATATATATATATATATATATATATATATATATGTGTGTGTGTGTGTGTGTGTGTTTGTGTGTGTGTGTGCATGTGTGTGTATACCTCTGTGAATGTTCGATTTATGATTAAAAAACAATCTGTAGTAACATTGTAATGGAATGGAAGTAAGTTGTATTTTACATACAAGAAACATGGTATTAATAGGTGTGTGAATGAGAGAGAGAGAGAGAGAGAGAGAGAGAGAGAGAGAGAGAGAGAGAGAGAGAGAATCTTGTTTCAAATAATCCATATTGATTGAGTGCTTAGCACCTTAATTTTACTTCTGAAGTATATAGTTACCCTGTTTTGAGGAATAAAAAAAATTATTCATATTAACCATTTATTATGTTTATGATGTACCCTCCCCTTGTTTTGTGAAAAAAGTTCCATAATTATTTCGAGCTTTATACCAAAAAAAAAAAGGAAAACTTAAAATGTGGGTCGTACATAATGGGCATCACCTCTCTCTCTCTCTCTCTCTCTCTCTCTCTCTCTCTCTCTCTCTCTCTCTCTCTCTCTCACACACGTATATATATATATATATATATATATATATATATATATATATATATATATATATATATATATATATATAGTATATATTATATATATAATATATATATGTGTATGTATTATATCTATGTATGGAATTTTCCATATTAGTACGAAGCCAAACAGAAACGTATTTCGTTCATACTTATCTTGCGCCGTGCCTCCGTGGACGTTAGCGGTAAATTAGGTTATCTGTTATTAGTCGACTGTAGTTAGTCGCATCCAGGGTGAATAAATTCGTGTGACAGTTGATTTCATCCTGAACACATACTGAAAGCCAAAAGTCACCCGTTTTCAGGAACCTCCCTTCCTTAGCGTGCGTGTGAGAATATTAGCCATGCATTTGCTCGAAATCTCAGGTGGAGCGAGCACATGGTCACGTAGCGTAATAATACTGAAGGGCAACTGAGAAAAGTTGTCTAGGACGGTCTAAATACGTCCCAGTGAACGCACGCAGGCACAAGTCGCTATGCCCCAAGAAAGCAAACATCTTCGTCCTAACTGATTACGGTACACAGGAACAAAAACACAATATTCAAGTCGTCAGGACCAGTTTGCTTGTTGCTCGTGCTTCTCGATTAATGAAAATTAAGAGTGGCTCTGATTATACCTGTCCTAACTTATCCGGGCTTCTAATATATTTGACCAACCCCGAGTTATCTGCTCTGCTGCCTTTAATAATAGATACAACAGCGTTTAGGTGCAGCAGAGGGAAGGGAAGTACTTGTTAGGGGCTTCATCCTAAGCACTTCTATTCCTGTTAATAAACAAAGTGTGTGTGAGCGATTAAAACGTATACTCCAAACTAAACTTAGTTAATTAAAGGAAATTATCGCATTCGAAGAAAAAACCGCTGCACGATGTTAATATGGTGATAAAGTGCGTGGTTAGCACGGTGATTTGTCCTCTGGTCGACTGCTCCAATGCGCAGGAAAAGAGAAATTAATGTTTTGGGAAAATGAAAATTTATTCTGCATCTACAGGATGTGAGTGAATGGAGTATCTTGGCAGTAAAAACACTTGATTATTACTGTGCTCATGTCACAGCTGACGATGTTGCTTCCAAGAACAATTATTTAAAAAATCTTATAATCTCTTGGTTACACTGAGGTACAATAGATTCTCAGCATTCCAATGAATGTGTACATTTTATTGCCCTTTTTTATTGCTTTATGACAATATCTTGTACCCCAAATGGAGGGCTGTGCTTCCATGCTAAATTATGACTGGCTCCTGAACCTTCAACTTGGTCCACCCAATTCATACAAATATGCCAATTTCCGCATACTTAACGACAGTCTGTGACCATGACTTTGCGGAAGATGAAATTAACTATGAAGACCTCCTGTATCAAAGTGTAGCCAAAAAAGTAGAATTGCAATCAAATGTGTTATATATATATATATATATATATATATATATATATATATATATATATATATATATATATATATATAAATATATATATATATATATATATATATATATATATATATATATATATATATATATATATATATATATATAAATATATATATATATATATACATATATATATACATATATACTGTATATATATATCTGAGAGCAACTGCACCCAAGGAATTACCTGGGCAAGCTAACTGCTCGCATACCAGCGAGTTTACCCCAACTTCCCGACTCAGCAATGCCCAATTGACAGCATTTCATTCGAATTATCCCTTCTCAGTGAATAAGGTAGAAATAATCAATACACAATCATGTGAACAGAAATGACTTTCTTACATCAGAAACCCAGGTCATTGTTGAGTCGGAAAGTTTCTTATATATATATATATATATATATATATATATATATATATATATATATATATATATATATATATATATATATATACACATACATACATACATACGTGCATACATACACACTCGTATATATCGTAATTTTTCATTATATTTATTTTAATTTATTTACAATATCCTTAGAATCACTAGCCCATATATTAGTATGTGCAGAAGGAACGTTCTTTGGTCCCAACTTTGGAAGGGTGCGTAACGTTCCTTGGGCCTGGACTTGCCCCGTCTTACCAATGACACTTAAATAAGTATGTTTAATAAAGGTGTCTGTGTTCAAGTTTAGGGTCGGTGCGTAACGTCTTCAGGGTTGAGATTTGCCGGGATCTAACATGGACCTTGCACTCACCACTGGTCCCTATTATACGTAACGTTCCTAGGGTTAGGACTAGCCTCTAGACCCTCTCTTACATTACCCTTGTTCTTTCCTATACGTATACTAGTATAAGGTGTTTATGCCATTTTTCAAACTTGGAATGCATTCAGTAAGCGACCGTGATATAGTGTGCTGATTTAATGACTAATTTGTAATTAGAACGTAAAAAATCGCTTAAATGAATTCTTTTGCGTCTTAAGGCTATTTGTAGATGATTAATTTTATGGCCCTTTATTTAGTTTTTGATTTATATATCTGGGCGACTGTTTTCCTGGGACAATTTTCATTTACGAAAGTGAGCGTTGGATGATGAGTATCAGTGAAATAATAAGAAATAGCTTTGAGGTAGTTTGAGTTACGTGGAGAGAATGGAAGGCGGTAAGTTGTTTTAAGTAATGAATAATTCTAATGTCCTGGAAGGAAGGAAGGATGAGAGAAGAGAGAGGAAAAGTATCAGATAAATGGGCTGCAAGGAACGTCGAAACCTGAGGCGCTAAAATGTGTTTAAGTTATAGATGAGCGGCGCTGCTTGTGTAGGTTTGCCTAATACCTCGGAAGTTTAGTGCATCATGGGTTCATCCTTGAATCGGCAGTTAGAGCATTATATGGACAGTTATAATGTTAATGTAATTAATACTGCTATTTTATTGCAGTTGAACTTATTTTTGGTTGTGTCAGTCTCAAATCATTTGTTCAGGGTTTGAAAAAGTGAAATCCGAAACCCTGCTCTGTGAACAGGATTATCATTTCTTTAAAAGTTCCATTCCAGTATAGAATGCTTAGCGTTTGCCATATGTATTCATAGTCTCCTGAAGATGTTCTCAAGTGTCAATAACGAAACTGCAGTCAAGTTTTAACCTTATCACTCACCTGAAGCTTGTAGAGGCTTCTTGCATTGCTAGTTATTTAATGTTTAGGGGAGACCCTTGGGTGAACAGCCTTCTTTCTTCAGTGAGTTCTGAGATTGATCCCCAGTTGAGAGAATTCAGTGCATTCCCTTATCCAAAAAAAAATCTAGTGTCCACCTGTTGACCTAAATAGTGAATTAGGTCACTGATAGTCGTTGACTGTGTTGAGAAAAGAATGGTTAAGCAACCTTATCCCAGAAGATTTGCTGATAAGTATATGGTTAATACTAGAAAGAATAGATTGATGTTTTACAGAAATATGTTCAGAGCAAACAGGTCATGAGCAAATGGATCCCAGAATAGATAAAATTGGAGTGATACTGTTTTAAGTTATTGTAGTTCTGGTTTGATGGTTTTTGAGTGTTCTGAGGAATTGTTAAATATAATAGAAGAGATGCAAAGCTGAATGAAACTTAGTGAAAGTTTAAGAATCCATGGGGAAGTGACTGTTGAGGATATAAGGAGGGCAGTGAAGAGATTGATGAACAAATAAGCACCAAGAGTGTAGACGATATGTCTGGATACGGGAAAATTTTCAGAGTAATTGTGAGTTATTGTTCATTTGCTTAGGTCAAAGATGACAGATGACTCTGTAAGAACTATGAGAGCATGATGATAAGTTCAGTAATAGGGAAGGTATATGGTAGAACGTTGATTGAGAACGTAAGACGGATTACATAAGGATCCATAGGTACAGACAAGAGAGTGGATGTGTAAGAAAAATTGAGAATAAAAGAAAATATGCATGACTTTGAAAAAACTTTAGAATCATTGGAGACAGCGTGGAGGCATGTATAGAATATAAGATGTTGAGAACTGTTAAAAGATTTTATAATGAAAACAAGACGTGTTAAAATATGTAGGCAGGATGAGAAGATGGTTTGGTGTGAAGTGGGTGAGGGAACATGTTGTGTTTCAGCGGCTATTGATTGTTTGTTATCTTCTTAGATGGAGTGATATTAGAAGTCAGAGAAAAGACATTGTTTTCTTTTTAGATGGAGTGATGTTAGAAGTCAGAGAAAAGACATTGTTTTCTTTTTAGATGGAGTGATGTTAGAAGTCAGAGAAAAGACATTGTTATGTTTTTAGATGGAGTGATGTTAGAAGTCAGAGAAAAGACATTGTTATCTTTTTAGATGGAGTGATATTAGAAGTCAGAGAAAAGAAATTTTTTTCTTTTTAAATGGAGTGATGTTAGAAGTCAGAGAAAAGACATTATTATCTTTTTAGATGGAGTGATGTTAGAAGTCAGAGAAAAGACATTGTTTTCTTTTTAGATGGAGTGATGTTAGAAGTCAGAGAAAAGGCATTGTTTTCTTTTTAAATGGAGTGATGTTAGAAGTCAGAGAAAAGAAATTATCTTTTAGTCATTGTTATCTTTTTTCTTTTAGATGGAGTTATGTTGTTTTCTTTTTAAATGAAGTCAGAAAAGACGGATGTAAGTGGAAAGTTGTGGGTGAGAAATGAGCTGTGAATGGAGCTAGTCTTGACTGGTGTATGTAGATGTTACAGTGCTGATTTGGGATAGTGAAGTGAATGTTGAATGTACTTACTAGGAAGATTAAGGCTATGAAGGTGAATAGAAATGTGGAAGTTAGAGTGATGAATATTTGTATAAAAGGTGAAGAAGTACAAGCATTTGGTTTTTTGCGTAT
The DNA here is from genome assembly GCF_040412425.1 of Macrobrachium rosenbergii. Taxonomy (NCBI): domain Eukaryota; kingdom Metazoa; phylum Arthropoda; class Malacostraca; order Decapoda; family Palaemonidae; genus Macrobrachium; species Macrobrachium rosenbergii. Next base: position 43,731,904 of record NC_089787.1, read on the forward strand.
AGGAGTGAATTTATTGGACAATGGAGAATGAGAGAAGAGGTGAATTACAGAATAGGCGAAGCAATACAGGTGGCAGGATGTGGTCAGATGATTGGGAAGAGACTTGGAGTGCCTTTGGAAGCCAAGGTATGGAAATATGTGGGGGTGATTGTCGAGCCAGCTGTCTTGTATAGAAGTGAAGTGTGGTTGTTAAACGCAAGTGAACAAAAACTTGAAGCTTTGAAGATGAATTGTTGATTCAGTAGATGTGACATAACTGGAATTGAAAGAGTGAGAAATGTTTTGATACATGGAAGTGTTATAAGGGTTAGTATAAGTAAAACGGTAGATCACAATGCATTTGAAAGGGTTATATCACGTTGAAAAAATGAGGATGACATGTTTTGGAAGAGGGTTATGATTTGGAAGTGTGTAGGAAAGAAAGGAAGGCCCAGAAAAATTGTATCGAAATTGTATTGGAAAGGAATAGTCGGTGTATCCAGGAAGTATGTCCATGTGTGCAAGATGGAGGTAAATGGCAGAATTTATATAGAGGAGTTAGAGATGTTCCCGATGAGCCTTCTGTCTTTGGTGGTTGAAACAGCTAATATACATATGATATATATATATATATATATATATATATATATATATATATATATATATATATATATATATATTATATTTATATATATATATTCCATATATATAATATATATTTTATATATATATTATATATATATATATAATTTTATAATTACAGATTCCACTATGCAATGATTTGTATGAACTTTTTGCATGTGACAAGATATATATATATATATATATATATATATATATATATATATATATATATATATATACATATATATAGCATGTGTGTACGTACGTATGTGTATATATTAGAATAAGCGCTAGAATAAGCCTGCGCGTGTTCATTAATTCTGTGCGGATTTCATAAGCAGCCGTACACAAAAAGACGCACACATACACGCTGGAAAGTATATTCCATCAACACTATAGATAACCGAGAAATATGAGATGGAACATCTAATTGAATTTATAATCACGTAACTCACGTCTGTCTTGACATGTAATTAAATCCACTTGAGAACGAAGCAGACAGCGGTTCTGGTTAAAGGCATAAAAGGGAAGGTGCCGACACACACACACATACACACACACTATTTATTCATCACTTCCTTTTAAAATGAAAAGAAAAAGTTTACAGTTTTTTCTTTTTTCCTTTAGTGGAATGTGTTACGAGAAGTTATTTGCTGAAAGGTATTATTTTCATTTCCATAAGCAAATGTTGATTTGATCACTGCCATTATCATTCAGAATAAGTAAACACTGATGTTTAACTAATCTAAACTGCTTTCAGCTTGTACAGGAAGCTTCCCTCAAACTGAGTTCGCATATTGGAAAAAGAGAAAAATTGAGGACAACATATAAACTAATTGCAAATAAATATGCAGTACATCGACAAGAGGTGGTGATAAGTATTGATGTAAAAACAATAGCGACGGTAATCAGTATATTGTTAGTGCTAATTATAACGGTGATGAAGTCATTGTTGTATAGTTCGTTATAAGTAATGATGGTCATAATGTTGATAATCATGGCCTTGGTTAATTGTTGCTGATAATGTTTCTGTTGTTGTTATTCCACGTGAGGTTACAGGTGTTTGGGGAAAGGAGAGGCCAAACCAGAAAGGGGGAAATGATCTGAATGAATGCATTGGCACCGAACTTTTGCATATGACCTCCATTTCAAGATCCGTATTAAACACAAAAAGAGCTTTACAAGATGAATGAGTATTGTATGATGACGATTCATTATCTTCCGAAGTGATATTACTCGATAAAAGTTTCTTCGTTTGTGCTTATGTCATCGCGTTGGCTATCAGAATTATGGAGTACTTATTATACACCTGAGGGTAAATTCTTGGTTTTTTTGGCATTTCTTAACTTTTTTATTGTACAATATATAAAAAAAGTAAGTCTCATATACGTCTTGATTTTTTGTATGCATGAGGTTTTCAGCTGTACGACATGCAAAAGCCGCTTATTTACGTCGTGGCATTCTTGTGTATGTAAGGATTGGGAGAGATTTTATATTTCACGTTATAAAAATTAATCTTATTTACATCTGTGGGTTATTGTGAGTGTTTGTGTGTGTGCATGGGTGAGAGAGAGAGAGAGAGAGAGAGAGAGAGAGAGAGAGAGAGAGAGAGAGGGGGGAGGGCAAGAGAGAAAGACAGAGATCGTGAAGGAAGTGCAAGTGACTAAGTAGCAAAGTCGCTTGGGGGAGGCAATTTTGCTCTCAGAGGAAATTACTGAACGCTTTGTTGTTTTCGATTCGTGACAGCCAGACTTATTAGGGGCTATTATAAACATATCCACGTCTATTTAATTGGATGATTTCCCTCTTCCCCTTTTGGTAAACATTATTCATTATGTGGGTATTTGAATATTAATTTTGTACTTTACTGACTTTTCCTTTCTGTGGAAATTGAATCATGTTCTCGACAGTATCTGGTGATATCAAGTTTGTGTTGAGCACCTGGGAACTTTTGTCAGTAATTTGATAAAATTCCCCACACACAGACATTAATGGTAGGACGAGTAATAAGGATATGATGGTATCTTTACTAGTGGCTGGGAATGCAGTAATAAATATAAATTAAACAGTTATGTAAATGTAGAACAATGGAAATTATTGGTGATCTGATCTAATATTTAATCAGTCTAGCAGCAGAAGTAACAAGACGACACTGGCAATATTAATAATAATGATAATGAAATTGTTTTGAATGATGCTGGTAACGATGGTTAAAATACACAAAAATGGAAATTGTCCCAAGTAATAGAACTGCCTTGAAAGTTGATTTTATTACTAAGTAAAACTATCATCGTTATACACATCATTCGTAGTCAGTAATGTAAGGTAAGTATCGGTCTATTTATTCTATTTTTCAAAGATAAGAAACAATTCCGGAAAGCAATTTGAGTAATAGTGAGAGTGAGGGATCAGGCAGTCTACCAAGTTGTTTACAAAGTTAACAGTAAATACAAGTTTGATTGAAAGTAGAGTTGACTAATTGGCTTCTCTTGTTCATCTGGATCACGATTGAGAATACTTGGAGCTGTTCGGCACTGAAAATTTCCGTCTGTTGAAATTTTTTAAGTAATTATTTTTCAAAAACATAACGACAACTAAACCTTTGTTTTTGGTGTTTGAAAGGAAAGAAATGCATGAGTACTGTGTTTAGTTGTGAATGCTTGTTAATCATTTCATGATACGTATGATTGGAAGTACAGTTGAGATACATCCTTTTGACTTGCATGCTATTCACAGCGAAAGGAACCCTGATAATTAGGTTTATTTCGGGAATGGAAATATAAAAAATGGCAGATATTAAAAAAAAAAAAAATCAGCGAAACCACGTGTTTTTTAAGGTAATGGTCCTTAAAGTGATCCAAAGAAGTTGACGGCATAATCCTGAACCATATATTTGGTCATTCGGATAGGGAAGGAGAATGTGAAGAATGAAAGTTTAGTTGCTGACATGCAATAACAACAAACAGTCTTCCTCCTGGGCCTCCATACTTCTATTTCGAGGACTATTTCGTATAGGGGCTGGTCAAGTGAACAAGAACTCGTGCTGACATGAGACCGGCAAACAAGTGTTACTTCTTCTGCTACCTCGACTACTAATACTAATGTAGAATTGTTCAATGATTGGAGCACTGGGTGGGTCCTTCATTATTCTTCATCTCGTAATAGCCAGCATTCGCCCTCCTGTGTTCTTTTCAATTGCAAAGTCATTGGAAAACTCACCGGCCTTCCGCCTATTAATTTCGGGTGAAATCCTTCTGCCGTTGCATTGCTGTCGCGATAACACAGCTGTTTCCTACGTTTATTTATTCGCGCTTGATTGATCACGCATCTCAGGTGGGAAGTGCTCTCAGGTCGCGGTCTCTCTGCTTATGTTCTTATTCCCAAGCAAGATGCCTCTAATAAATTCGTAAGGACAATGTCGGCTATTAGCCAAATCTGGGTTAGGTCTTGAAATAGTTCTAGAAGTTTTTTTTCTGCGATTTTGAAGTAATTTTTTCCATTTTGTTAATTCCTTCGAAATAAAGTTATCCTTCATGAAAAATGGGCTGAGCAACAACAGTTTCTTATCGAAATAAATTCCTCTTCGATGGTGCGTGTAGGTTCTGTCTGCGTGTTTTCTAAAGCTTTTTTTCCCTGTTCCAGTGTTGATTTGATGGATAGTCCGTGTTGTCAGGGAATTTTATACGTATACCTTTTTTTCTCTCTGTATCACCAGAAGTAGTTAATTTCGAATTGTACTTCAAGGTTAAAGTTAAGGAAAATAGATCACAAATGAAGAAATGAACTTATGTGGAATTACATAAGTTTAATTTGATTTTTAGATTTAAATCATAATTATGTAAGCGTTTACGGGTACATACGTTACATACTTGCACCCTCTTTGAGGACTCTGAAAAATGCTCACACACATGCATAAAGCGAGTTTGTAATGATACCTTTTTGTATATCTTGAGTCCATGCAATAAAAAGTGTCGGGTATATGTTATAGTTTTAATTAATCAGGCACCAGCAATCGAAGATGAATAGAAGCCTATAAGAAATTCCTAATTATGCAAAGGAAATAACTGACATCTCTTGTCCGCTCTTGTTGGCTTCACGTTTTGACCAAACAAATAAGAATTCGGTTAAAGGTCCCAGTGTGTGTGTGTATGGTGTGGGAGCATCACGTTTTGACTTCACAGACAGATGCACCCAATTAGCTTTTATATCAGTTAGGACTTCTGAAAAACTGCTAAATTTCCCATTGGCAGGGCTAAAGTTATGTAATTTTCTAGAACTGGAAAGTGGCATTAGCCTCAAACAATGATTGCAGTACGAGCAGAGTAGCAACGTCAATAGTGAAATATCGTTGCAAATTACAGTCCCTAGCTGAGGGATAATGGACCCCCTGGTCCTGTAGGTCGGATTGATTACTATAGACCTTCCCTTCGGTGTAATTATTGGAGAACTCCAAACCCTCGGATGACCTGCACACCCCGTCATCTACTCATAATCAAGTTTGCTCTGCCGCTCCTATCGCAGATAAGACCAGGTCTTTGTGTTATGTATGCCGTAGCTGTGTGTGTGTGTGTGTGTGTGTGTGTGAGAGAGAGAGAGAGAGAGAGAGAGAGAGAGAGAGAGAGAGAGAGAGAGAGAGAAATGCGTGTTTGGGAGTCTTTTTAAAAATCCTCCTTTAATGCATCTGTAGAGTTTTTATTTCATTGTTAAAAACTTAGATTTATGTGATTATTTGCATGAAATAAAAATGTTTAAGGGATGATGATGACGTAACTTATTACTGCTACTGGCATTTTTGTGACATTACTGACATCAAGTCAATAAGTCTGTGTCATTCATTATTTTGTAATTGGCATTTACTTAATGGGAGATGGTGAAGGAAATGTTGCATTTCCATAGAATTTCATGTTCCATAGAAGTTTTGTAAGACATGTATTGAGTAATGTCAGTTAAGCAAACCTTCTTCCATCACCCAGGTTTCATTGTATTTCATTCACCCTCATTAAAATGAGGAGTTTTGGTCTATTTCCATAATAAGTTTATCAATGTAAGCATGTATTCCTTTTCTTTCTTATTTATTCTCAAATATTTTTGGAACATTTCATTGTTCATTTTCGATTTCCTCATAGTCTGCCGGTTGTATGATATGTATAGAGAGACATTTAGGAAACAGTACATTGCGCTAAAAATTCTTTATTACTGTTGTTGCGCGAACAATGTAGGGGAAGGGAGTTAGAGTTGCTTAAAGAATCATAAGAGAATAGTATTACTTAATATACATGGGAAATTCTAATTGGAGGTAATAAAAAAACTGTAGGGACTGGCGAAAGAGGTTGAAAGACATTGAAGGAATAGGAAATTGAAAGTGAATATTAGAAGAGTCAAGGTAGAGTATTTGAAAATCATAGACGTAGACCAGTAAATGTTAGAAAGATATGAAAAGAAATGGACCCGGGAAAAAGTATGTACGTTTTGAGTTTTGAATAGAGGACCCTAAATGTTGTTTTTCTGTCCAGTATTTAAACAGTTTTTTCGTGTATTTGGAATAAATGTATCAGATTAAGATTGGAGGAGAGCAAAAGGAAATCCCAGAATTGGAGAAGCTAAGAAACAGGAGAGGAGTGGTTACAAATGCAAAAATTAGGACATATTAAGGAACTGTTGAGTCAGCTCTCTTTAGATATTAACGGTAAGTATGGATGTTGAGGGAAAATAAGTATGTATGTAGGTACAGTTAAAGATGTATAACATAAATGTAGATATGATTTTGTCGTGAGATTAGCATAGGTGAAAAGATGGATGGCCCCGAGTGAAATCAACACAACTGTCACTGCCGCATTCATTCGTGGATGAATACCCATTCCTGTAAACTACCACAACATAAGTCTTTTCGTACATCTACTTCGATGGTTCATCAGCTGCTCATTAAAGTCCCCACCCCACCCCCCCTCCCCGCCACCACCACACTGTGGCATTCAATTCTATCTTGTACGCACTCACGCTTCCTTCATATGAAGCCCTACCCTTCAGTACGTCGTTTATATCATCTGTTCCATTCCTCTTCCTGACGCTTTTGAATTCCGCACTCTTTTCAACAACCAATTGTCGTCCCTTATTCTCACATGACCTACCATCTCAAAACACAACTTATCCAACCTTTCACCCTGGCAAATGTTTTTATTACTTCTGCTTATCTCAATATTTATAACAATTGCATTCATTCGTACGCCACTTATCCTATGCAAACAGTTCATTTCAACTGTTTCAACCTTTAATAATTTATTTTCATTCAGTACCCTCGCATCAGTTTCATACAGGAAAACGGGGTCAACAGTTCCTTCAGACATTCCCCCCTTCGCTTCCAAAAGACAATGCGTCTCTCCCCAATATTTTCCACACGCCCTGCTACCTTTATTTCTTCATCTGTCTGTGATTCCCCTCTTCCATCATCCTAGATTCATTCATTATATTTACTTTTGAATACTTTACTCGATCAACCGCTTCCATTCTCACACTATCATTGCTTCACCTTCCTGGTTTCCTTTTATCCTTCAATAAACCTTACGCTTGCTCACTTTTACTCTCGACTCTCTCGTCTTGCCATCACTTTCAAACTCTCTTACTCATTTCACCAGCTTCTCTTCACTATCCCCAAAACTCCATTCACGACTCAGTAACTTATCCCGCAGATATGTACCTCCGCCTGTTCTGCTTTCGCAGACTTGTCGAACCATTCCATCCAGAAAGATATTAAACAGCCTTATGACAAATGATTCACATTATATATATGTCGTGCAATTGGAAGTTCAGAAGTTCAAGCGAAAATGCAGTGCATTACTACCCTAATACTATTCTTCTGGCATTTAATACATTTTCATCTATTTATTAATTTAATTTTTCTTTTTTGAGTGGTATCTTTTCTCTCTAGTTTTTTTTTTACTTCCTCTTGTTTCTTCCCAATGAACTCCATATTCTTTGGAAGCTTGAATTTCAAGTCAGTGGCTCCTGTGGGCTTATTCCATATGAGTAGGTTTCATCTACTGATGAAATCTATTGATAATAATAATAATAATAATAATAATAATAATAATAATAATAATAATAATAATAATAATAATAATAATAATAATAATAATAATAATAGTATTTATATATATGTATAAATACGCTTATACAGTAAAAGAATAAACCGATGTACTCATTTATACCATTTTATTTGTTTTTGCATTGATGTAAAGGAGCTCGTTTCATTTGATGTATATATAGTGATCTCTTGGATATGAACCCTGCATTTTCTTTTAAATTTGTTCCATTGCCTTTAAATTTTATTGTTTAGCGATTTTCGGGGATGTTTATTAATCAGGCAATTTTTTTTTTCGTAAATGACATCTGGATATTCACCTTTTTGGAAGTTGTGGAATATCTATTTATTTATTTATTTATTTTTTGAGTGAGATAGGAATGCAGCATCTTGAAGGGCTCTGTATTCTTTTTATGGATTTTCTTTCCCCTTGTGAACTTTGCACTTTCATGTTTCCGGCGAGAGACTGAACTGATAGCAGTCACCTGGTATTTTTAATCAATGTCTACTGCCCCTCTGGGTTAATAGCCAAACTTCCTCTCGATTTAGTGCATTTATTTTCTTTTATTTCATATGGTCATTCATTAATGCGAAAGCTTGTTCAGTAAGTTAGAAACGTTTGGTCTGGTTCCATGCTAATAATAATAATGATAATAATAATAATAATAATAATAATAATAATAATAATAATAATAATTAATAATAATTTATGTTTAATAAATTTTTCTCAAATGATATTTGCCGTTATGAACAGTACGTAAAGAATCTCCGTTACAATTTGCTTCGCGTAACAGAATTCAGATTCCTCAAGGTCCGTTCAGCACAGCATACAAATTCCCGTTTTTTTTTTCCTATCCCTGAGAAATTGATTGATCAGCTGTTTCCTGTCGTAAGAAAGTTTAGGGTAAATCGATATGTCTTTATGCTACTTTTGCAGAAATGCAGAGTAAAGTTTAGTTTAAACCACATAAAACCCTTTTTATGTGATTTTTTTTTCTAGGATAAGCAAAAGTTATGCAAAATTATTGCCAAATGTGTGTGTGTGTGTCTGTGTGTTTGTCAGAATGTTAACGGTGTGACAGTATTTACCTATTTATATTTCGAATTGATGAGTTAAAATACTGCAGAGTACGAATTCGCCCTGCATTGAGCTAATATATATTAGTTGCACCATGTGGAGTTTATATATGTAACAGGTTTCATTACACTTAATTTTGATCTCATGTCTCAGGATCCTAAAATTCATATTTTTGGAAGGTGAAATCCGTACGGTATAACTTCTTCAAGTAATATAAATCTGAAAAGATAAGTATAGAATATTTACCCTACGAATATTTTTAGTTTTCCAGATTTAAACTCGTGAGATGAAAAATGAGATTGTTCTCTCTAACAACCATTTGTAAGAAGAAAGATAACGTGTGCATATACTAATAACAGAGATCAGTAAAAAAAAAAGGAGGCTTTACATGTTTTACAGTCATCATTTATACTACATTACCCCTCATCTGTATACTCGCCATCCTCATCGCTCTTTTGATGAATGCTTAAAAGAAAAAAAAAATTAGCAGAAGCAGCACAAAGCGTTCGAACGGTGTCTCGGCCGTGGTCTTCAGAAGTTGTTTTTCTCATGGCTGTTGCAGAAGAAGCAGCAACCGGGGTCAGGGGTGTCGACAGCTTTTCGATGATGATGATCAGCGGGACATCATCAACGAGGGCATCTCGTCTCGCCATCCGGTACTCGCATACCCACCCCGGACTGCTTCTTCTTCTTCATCTTCTTCATCTCCTGTTCCTCTCCTCCTGCTCCGTATTTTTCTTCTTCGCTAAATTGTCGTGTAATTAGCATGGCTACCTAACCTGTTGGTGGTGGAGCCAAGTCGTTGCTTGTGCAGTTTACCCGCTGTCGCCGGCTGGTTGGGGAGTCACTCCTTCTCCTGCTCCATGCTAGCTAGCTAGGGACGTCTGTTTTCCCACTGAAGAGATGTAACGTCTATCTAGCCTTGTCCAGCGGAGAGACAGCTTAAGTCACCCAGCCAGCAAACTTCCGCTCGGAGTAGATGTCCAAACCTCTCTCCCGTTGTTATTCGCTAATGTGTTGGGTGAAGGCTTCGTCCGGTGTTTCTGCGATGCCTTATCTGGTTTTAGTTCATGGTTGATTAATTGCAGGTTTTGCTAAACTCCATAAAGCCTTAATGGTTCGACTTTTTTATTCCTCTTTTTTATTCAGGCGTGTTGGCAGGGCCATTTGTGAAGTCCATCTGACAGTCGTAACACGTATCGGACATCTTACCGTACAAATGTAGTGCTTATTGAAGCCCGCCTTCTAAAGGAAGCCTCCCCTGACCAGCTATTCAAAGAAATATAGAATAGGAGGACAAAAAAAGAAAAAAAACTGACATTTCTCTTGCCGATCCTGTGGTAATCTAAATTTGCTCTCCCACAATCATTTTTCGTTAATTGCATTCGGTCCTTTAGCTAGAGGGGCATTTTTTTTCTCATCTTCCGGGGTCCTGTAGCGCGATCTTGCTTCTAATGAGAATAAGAGATCTGCTGAAATTTTTACGAGGAACTCGTTTCTAATTGTGCAATCTCTTGGACTTCCTCTCGGTGTGAGTTCAAGGTGTCTCTGGAGAAACCAATTATGTGCAACCAGAAACAGTATTATAGCCCCCGACCCCTCCTCATACACCTCTTCTTTGTTCGAAAGGGTTACCATGTAACAGTGTTTATGCGTATGTATGTGTATATATATATTTATGTTTGTATATACTTTGAGTTATATGTTTATATTTATATCTATGTAAGGTTAAATTTCATTTAAAAGCATTTGTGTGCTGTGTATTTGTATTTATAATAGAAATGTAAGAGGTATTATTTTTTTACAGTTCAGTTTGTATGACATTTATCTGGCATTCAGAAATTCGTGTTCAACCTTTGCGTGAACTACAGTCCTGTTATGTTCCTTATCTTGGTTTTTACAAAAAAGAATAAAAAAGGATTTTCGTGTTTATCTCTCTCTCTCTCTCTCTCTCTCTCTCTCTCTCTCTCTCTCTCTCTCTCTCTCTCTCTCTCTCTCTCTCTCGAAGTCACGTAATTCATCCTTGAATCATAAATTACGGATGTTGCTCACGAAACCAGTTTGACAAGTTTTCCACTACACCTGCAGCGTGAGGTCCTTGTCCTTTTTATAATACAAAAGTAATTTTGAGGTATCCTTTGAACTCTGTCATGTTGGCAGGATGAAGTATACAAGGATCGTTTTTAACCCAGGGACCTTCCTTTCTGGATGACTCTTCATAGAGAAAGTGAGCAAACGGCTTCAGGTACAACAGCCTTTGGAAGTTATATTTATTTGTTTAAAGCTCTGGAAATTGAAACTCAATTTGGTAATTAGCAGGTATTTAGCAGCAATTAGAATCACCTGAGTACATGATACTGCACGCTGGCTAATTGCTTTATATGATAAGTCGAGGGTTTTTTCTTTTGAAGTTGATAAAATTGATTATAAAGACAGCGCCATTTAGTGGCTCAGCTAAGGATAAATTTTCTTAACAAACAAGATGATTGAATTATGACTAAGGTTGTTATCAGTTTCGTGTAGGCAGTTCCCTGTTTAAATAACAGGCTCATTTTAGTGATTACTCTGTCATATTGTAAACAAAAATGATCTCGTTTTGTCTGGAGTTAGACTTTCCTTTGAACCTGTTGTTGTAACTGACATTATTGATTCCATGTTTGTATCCATGTCTGATTTAGTTGTGAAGGTTTGTTACCAGTTTTGTTTTAATGGCAATTGTGATGTTTGTTTTAATGGTAATTGTGATGTCACCACTCAAAAAATTATATCCTCTAATTAGTTTTAATGCATATAATATATGGAAGTTACGAACAGAAGCCAATCTGTTTATCAGAATGTGATACAATCTTATTGCCTCCACTTCACTTTTATTGCTTTTCTTCTCTCTTTCTACTGAACCTTCGCTGGGTATCCATAAGCGTTTTAATAGGCGGTCTATGCGTGAAGCTTGAGTTAAGAAGAATGTATGATAACGAGGGGTTTGCAGTAGGAGAGTAGGAGAGCGGCTCTACTGAAGTTTAAAAATCTTATTGTGGGCGTCCCAGATTTTATCTTGTTCTTGAGGATGCTAAAATGCCTTGCCGTGAAACTAATACGCTTTGGTAATGAAAACTAAAACATGAAAACCCTAAGTGTATCATTACTCAAGATAAGCTTCATCATTATTAAAGTTGCGGGTTGTAAATACCCTGGTACGAATATTTGTATCTGTCCGTCTCACACTGCTGATAGCGGCCACGCCGTGGAGGAGCCGGGCTCTGGCCATATCCGCTTGTGTTGGAGTCTTATTCAGTTGATTTCATTCCTAAGTAGCCTTCATTACAGTGGCTGCGTTTTAGGTTTTATCTCATTGTTCCTACTCTCTCTCTCTCTCTCTCTCTCTCTCTCTCTCTCTCTCTCTCTCTCTCTCTCTCTCTTCTTACCGAAAAATTTAGAGTGGGTTACCTGCCATCGGAATGTCCTTTACACAAGTAAGGGGATTTAAGTCAAATTCAGTACAAAGGCAGACCATCATAAATACATTTCATGAAGGAGATCGTCCGTCTGGTCTTGTCTGTCTGTCCGTGTTTGTGCATTTATCTTTATATAAGTTTTCTGATTTTGAAGTCTGAGCAGACCCGAGGACAAGGAGAAATCGTAATACAAAAAGCAAAAGAACCATAATGAAGTCTGCAGCAACACTTCCGTGTCAGAAAGTTCTCAGAAAGAAGTTTGTTGGTGGTCGACAGGAACATTTATATTTATTACATCAGGTTGACACAAACGTTTGCTTTTGCATAGTGTCATCTCGTTCCTCATTGTAGGTTATTACTTATAAACGATACCTTCGAAGTTACCGATACGTTAGACAGTTTTCTTTTCTTGGAAAAAATCGTATAAGGTCATTGCTACTCCAATAAATGATTCCGTAAAATATTTACAGTACTTCAGCTATCGAAACATAGTGAACATTGATTTACAGTGTTATATAGAACAGTTTTACAGTCCTAAATATATAGTGACCAAATGTCATTATTTCAGCTAAAAAAAAAAAAAAGCAAAAATGAAGAGTAAACCTGAAGTTCCTTTCCAAATGGTAAATATAGAATTATTCTTTTAGCTTTTCTTACTAAAATCCTAGTTCACAGTTGCCAAATGTAATATCTCACACACTCCACAGTAGCCGGCAGTTACGGATATTCTCGGAACGCCGTGACGTTAACAATAAGTATAACAAATTTTGCCGTTGGCTTTATACATATATATATATATATATATATATATATATATATATATATATATATATATATATATATATATATATATATATATATATATATATATATATATATATATATATATATATATATATATATATATATATATATATATATATATATATATATATATATATATATATATATATATATATATATATATATATATATATTAAAACCTCCTTTGATGGCTCAGTGTATGTTATTCCTAGATATAATGAACTGAACATTAAACGACATTTGTGGTGTAATACTTGTGAATAAAAGAGATATCACAGTATATGTGACAAAATTTCTTTTATATATACATACTGTGTATATGTATATACAGGTATATATATATACAGTATATATATATAATATATATATAGAATCTACTTTTCACTTTTCACCACATAAGTATGCAATTTTATAATAGCAACAGTGCCCTCTTAACTTCTCGAATTCTTCCCACTTTTTGGATAAGCTTGCCATTACACAGCCTTAGACCCGATTGCAGGAAATATGAAGCAGTTATGATGTCCGGTAGCGGGAATCGAACCCGCATCCCATAATTACAACGGGGTCACGTTGCCGACCTGGTCCAAAAAGTGGGAAGAATTCGAGACGTCAAGAAGGCATCGTGGCTATTACAATTACACACACAAACACACGCACGCACATACATGGTGATTCCAAAACGTTTTACCCGTCCCGATGAGATTAAACCCGGTTTCCCCTGCTATCTTGTCTGTGACCCGCCACTGCTGAAGAGAAACTAGATACATAACATACTGCATATATCTGCTGAAGTACAATGAGGTTTATCAGAACACTATCGCCTAACTTACTTTTCCTGTCCTGGGAATTTAGCGTGGGCCTCGCTGTGATGAGTCGGGGAGCCCTGGACTTTAGAACTTGACGTTTTTAAATTAAAAAGTTATTGGTAAATATGAACGCATACTCTTGCATTTAGTATTTAAGTTCATAAATCTGCATTCAGTATCTACATATTTTGTATGTTTGTTTACCCTTTCAGTAGTTCTTCACGTCAAGTAAGGTGTTTCAGCTGGAAGAGGTTTACCCCGGATTCTCTCTGCGTAGTATCCTCAAACAGTTAACCATCTGATGTTTCTTGTCCCTTTTGTTTACTTTTTACCATTCTGCTAAAGTCTGTCTCATTTGTGCTCGGACGATACGTGAAAAAACGGGAATGCGCTACGTACTGAACTTCTGCCTGTTATTTGCTCGTGGTAGTCGATTATACTAAAAAATCATGTGCACCTTTTGTAATATTTTAAACACACACACACACACACACACACACATATATATATATATATATATATATATATATATATATGTGTGTGTGTGTGTGTGTGTGTGTGTGTGTGTGTGTGTGTGTGTGTGTGTGCACGTGTGATAGCTTATTTTATTGCAGGAACAAGTGCTATGGCCCATACAGCTCTCTGCCCCGTTCTTTGTCTGAAGTCCGTTGATTGAATGTTAACCTTATGATTAGAATCATATGTAAATACATAATCTTTTATACTTCAGGATTACTTAATCAGTATTTTGTTTTGAATGAAAATTAATATCAGAAAACAAAATGTATTAAAAAGCAGGGGAAAAAATTGTTCCATAAAACCAAAAAATAACCTCAGAGACTTAAAAATAACCCAATCATAATATTTATAATAAAAAGAAAATAAATTTTTTAAATATCAAAATATTAAAAATGGCATAGAATTCCCCACAAGAACAATATCTCATTGCACTCAATTAAGCTTTGCCGATACCAGAAAGATATCAACTTATCCCATCTGGCGCTGATGCTATCATCTATAAAGATTTAGGCGATCTTGAACAGTACCAAGTTTTTTGGCAGTATTAGATTTAATTTTTAAATAGTGTGAAAAAGAAGACTTGGAGTCGAAGGTAACACCGAGGATTGCCATATATTCAAAATGGCATCACACTTTATGGCGCGTAGTGATCATGAAAATGGAACGTGGTACAATATTAACTAATCAGTAAGATCCTACGTTTGTGTTAGTTTAGTCTCATTTCCCCACAGAATATTCGACGTAGTGATCAGATTCAAATGTTTAATAAGGGTAAGGGCGCTCCATTTTACATTCGAAAATGGAGAACAGCTACAAGGAAAGTTATATCATCTGCATGCTGTTGTGCATTATCTTTAAAACCGTTAAACATGTTCCTAGTAAAACATGAAAACTGCAAAATCACGTTCCCGCGGAGCACCACACATGGTAGGTCTTGGGTTCACTAGAACGCCCTTAACATCACCTCTCCTTTGCCAGTCTCCAAAAAGATGGAATGAGGTTAAGTGGTAGCATCCAAGAAATACGAGAGTCCCACGGTTAACCAAGTCACACGGAGCGCTGGAGTCAGTTCGAGGTAGTCTCTGGATATTCATCGTCTTGGTTTTCTTATATGACCCGTTCACTCTGCGGGACACCACATTTTCCTGTAAGTATAGTGACTGTTAGGGAGTAAGTTTCGGAAACAAGAGATTAAAGATCAATTATACCGAAACTTGAAGGAGCACTGAAAATTACATATGGTCTGTAATTGTTTCATTCAAAGCTTTCGCAACCATTGGAAGGTGGAATGGTATATCTTTAATGGTGTTCATCTGGGAAAATACTAATTGAAAAGGAAAAGATTATAAAAAATATAAGTATTGTGAGAACATAAAATTTGAAAAATAACGGAAAAATACATAGGAATCTCTACTCCCACCGTCCAAATTATCAAGAATTATTCCCTTGAACGAACAAAAAATGCCAATTTGGTAAGATGTGGCTCAGTAGGGAAGGTATCAAGAACGGAGACATCAAGAGAAAGACAGTTTAGCCAAAAGGGCCCCAAGAAGAGGTAGCTCTGTTCTGACCACACTTATACACACATATGTACCGTATATATAGAATCTACTGGTCACTTTTAGCCAGATACGTATGTAATTGTAATAGCCACATTGCCCTCTTAAGTTCTCGAATTCTTCACACTTTTTGGATACGCTTGTCACTTCAAAGCCGTAGATCCAAATGCAAGAAATATGAAGTAATTCTTATGTCCGGTTGCGGAAATCGAACCCGCATCCTTAGGTCACGTTGCTGACCTGATCACGAGTTGAGAGGACACTGTGGCTATTACAATTACACACACACATATATATGTATGCAGACTTATATACACATATATTATGTATATATTATGTATATGTATGTATGTATGTATGTATGTATATATATATATATTTGTATATATATATATATATATATATATATATATATATATATATATATATATGTGTATATATATATATATATATATATATATATATATATATATATATATATATATATATATATATATACATACACAGTATATATAATCTGGAAGTGTTAGGCAGGAAGAAGAGGTTGGTATTCAGAAAGCACAAGAGTATGTGCAAGACACGAGTGAGTTTAAGGGGTCGACACGACACTGATGAGCCTTCTGTAAGCTTGTGAAGTGGTTAACGTCGAAGTTTATTGCTCAGATGGTTTGTGATTCAGCAGTCGAAGTATGAATCTGGGTGTTGTTTTTCTCTGGTACCACTTACTATTAAGCGAAATGAACCAACGCTTAAAAAAGTAAAAGACTGGTACTGTTGTGGGAGTAACCAGTACAACCTGGCCATTGTTGCCATAGGAAGTACCAATTTTTTAGGGTTCAAATATATTGTACTTCAAGACAGCATGTGTTTGCGCCCCCCGTACCCTGAATTGATATTAAAAAAACTGGACAAGTAATAAAGCATTAAGTCTTGAGGTTTTGAATTTGTGTGGCTGTGGTATAGAACCAAAGAAATGTATGATAGCTGTTGCTTTGGCACTTGAAACAAAGTGAAAAGGCAGTATATTGGAAATAAGAAAGACAAAGCGTGAATGTCTGGGGCAGCCAAAAGGTGTAGAACTCGGAAGAAGTTTAGCTAGTAGCGTCAGGAAGACATGGGTATGTAGGAAAAAACCCTGTTATGTTGAAGTTTAGCAGTAATTATGCATGACTTAATGATGTTAAAGAATTGTGTGAATTTAGGCTTGATTTCGTTGGTAAAATCTGAAAAGGTAGAGTTTTAGGTGATATAAATGTATAATTAGTTGACAGTGGGAGAGTTGAATGCAGGCCTGGGACAGTAAATTATTTTGAAGACTTTTGAAGTGGGAGAGCAAAAAGGCTTGGTGTAAGGTTGAGAATCTTGTGGAAGTAACTAATAAACATGTAAAAACGGCAGTTAAGAGTTTGATGAATGGTAAAACACTAGAAGTTGATGGAATTAAAGTAACATGCTAGGCAAGATGGCCAGTGTGATTGAGTGGTTGGCCCAGGTTTTTAAGGTGTGTCTGGATGAGGAAAAAACTTTCAAAGGAATGGCTGAAAAGAATAAGAATTCCTGTTGTGAAAAGGTGAAGGTGATAGAGCGACTGTAAGAATTGTAGGGGCTTAACGTTACATAGGACTTGATTGAAAAAGTAAGACAAATAACAGGAGGGCTAATACAGGAGAAGTTTGGCTTGTTTAGGTAAGGAAGAGGGTGTTTTTATGAAATGTTTTTTTATGAAATATTTAGGTGAGACTTTGAAAGTATAAGGAGAAACCTATGTGTGGCATACATGGACGCAGAAAATGCTTATAATAGACTCAGAAGAGAAGCAATGTTTATGAGAAGATTAATGCGAGAAATCAAAATAGGATGTAGTTGCATTCTTGTGGGTGGGATGTTAAATCGTGAATGGAGTGTGGAGTATTGCATGTTAGCAGATGAAGCAGTTCTGATCGGGGATAGGGAATAAAAACTACGGAAACTGGTAACAAGAAGACAAAGCTGTGAGTAAATATGAGCAAAAATGTGATTATGAGGGTAAAAGGAAACCAGGAAGATGAAGCAACCACTGAAATATAAATGGTGGAATAATTGAAGTAAATGATTCGTATAAGCAATTATGAGTAAATGTGACATATAAAAGTAGGTTGGGAGAAAAGGCGAGCCTTAGAATAGGTAAACCAAAAAAGATGGCATTATGTTCGTAAAAAAATTAGGAAAAGACTTGAATTGTTTATGGAAGCTAAGATCGGAAGTGGAAGGGAAATGAGGATGTTAAAAGCAAATGACAGAAAACATGCTGAAGATGTTGAGACGAACAGTTTGCATAGTATTTCCCACTAAAGAGGATTTAATAAGGTTAGAAATGTGGAGGTACGTTGAAAGGCTAACATAAGAGAAAGGATGAATCAAAGTGTTTTGAGATGGTCTGGTCGTGTGGAAAGAATGGACAGTTATATGTTGGTGTAAAAGCCTATGTTAAAAGGAGTTTTAGGAGGAAGGCAGAGTGGAAAGACAGAGAAATTGTGTAAGCGGTTTTACGTGGTGCTGATGAACCTTTTGTGGATTTATGAAGAATGAATAAGGCAGTGACCATGGCGTTTTTCTCTGGATCCGCTTCTTGTTGGGGAAATGGCTTCATGTATTAGTGATATTGAAAATCACTCTCTCAGTTGATGAATTATAATGCTATGTCCCTCTAACTGCAGGTAGATGAGAGAGTGTAGGAATGTTCGAGATAATTGATAAGACTAATGTGTAGGTTAAAGATTGATTATGGCAGTAGCCATTATTGGGAATAGCTTGATTTTAAGAAATTCATGTAGAATACAGGTATATATATATATATATATATATATATATATATATATATATATATATATATATATATATATATATATATATATATATATATATATATATATATATATATATATATATATATATATATGTGTGTGTGTGTGTGTGTGTGTGTGTGTATCTAGTTTGTGTGTTCTTTTGCGTATCTGTGTTTTATACTGGATCATGGAGTGTTACCTTCATTACTGAAGGAAGTTAGTGTGGAAGGCATATATTGTATTAATCGTCATTAACCTAAATAAGTTCTAATTTGGGCACTTATGTAATCTACACTTGGTAGGTTACGTCCATTACATTGTCCAGAGGGTGTTCATTGTGTTCTTTTGAAATGAAAAAGCTAGTAATATTTTAGGCTCGAAACACTGGTATCCCTGATGCTTACGCATTTCTTAGGTTCATGTCTCCCATTCAGTAAGACTTTATCCCTCGTGAAACTTTATTACATCTTGTCTTGCACTTCCCAGAACTCATGTGCAGTGAACGAAAACAGTATTGTGATATTCAGTATCAGAATATAATGTTTCGAGGATCGGAGCAAAATTCACCTTCTTTAGCCTAAGTTTTTTTTTTCTTTCATTTTGTGACGCTTCTTTTAGATAAACTGTTCACCTAAGGTATTTTCCACCTTAATTGGAACGCGAATAACTAGAACGTGAGGAGCGTTGGTTCTGCTTTCTGTCCCTAGCTACTGAAACCTCTGTCACTTCAGATTGCTAAAGTTTTCCATTCCCTGCTGCATTATAGGGTAATTCACAAATTTTCTCAAAATTTTTAAAAACTGATATTTATATGAATGAATGATGATACAAACGAAATTCATTACCGATAAAAAATACTTTAATGGAAACTATCGGCAAATGGAGTTGGAACTGTATGACTGTCATCGAAGGGTATTTGAATATTCTGCATTTTTATTCTCTGACGTCTCCTGTTATTCTTATGTAAAATGATGAATAACAATAAAGTTATGTTCTTATGACAAGCTTTGTTTAATTTTTCGTTGAATGGGTCTGCGTAAAGGAGTTATAAAGTATCATAAGTCTACAGTATCAGTTACTTAGTAAAAAGAGGTTCTTTCATAAGATTACTCATCACTTGAAATCTCATATTAAATTATCTCTTGATGCTCTGTTCAGGAAAGACTGAACAGATTTGATGACCTCTCTCTCTCTCTCTCTCTCTCTCTCTCGTATAAATAAATATACTTAGTATATATATATACACACACTCACACACACACACACACACACACATATATATATATATATATATATATATATATATATATATATATATATATACATATATAAATTCTGATCCTGATGTGAGTCAGAAATTATTTCTATTCCATACGTGATTGTGTGTTGATTATATATATATATATATATATATATATATATATATATATATATATATATATATATATATATATATATATATATATATATATATATATATATATATATATATATATATATATATATATATTTTTTTAAAATACAGCATTAACTGCCACACTTATATTATAGCTACTGAATCACTTCTTCTACAATTATTCTCAACGTTACACTAAACTTTCTATTCTTGCGTCATTCGGCTCTGCCTCTCTTCTATCCTTCACATTCAACAAATCTTCAAAGATACTCACTCCATCGGACCGGGATTGTGGACATTTCAGGCAACACCTCTCCACTTGCATCTTTTATTATGCGATCCATACGTTCATTGGCTCTCTGCATTTACCTTCCTGTAGAGCAGCGTTTAATTTTGTTTAAGTTTTTCACATTCTCTCCTATAGTTTTATTACTTATGAGCATGAACTTGAGTTACTGAGTATGAATGAGAGATAAATAGGAAATTGCCAGTATTTTATGGTTCAAAAAAGTTAAGTATACCTAGTTTAACCAGACCACTGAGCTGATTAACAGCTCTCCTACCGCTGGCCCGAAGGATTAGATTTATTTTACGTGGCTAAGAACCATTTGGTTACCTAGCAACGGGACCTACAGCTTATTGTGGAATCCGAACTACATTATAACGAGAAATGAATTTCTATCACCAGAAATAAATTTCTCTAATTCTACATTGGCCAGTCTGAGAATCGAACGCGGGCCCAGCAGAGTGCTAGCCGAGAACGATACCAACTCGTCCGATGAGGAACTTTGTATGGTTTAAGAAATAGGGAGTGGGAAGATAAAATATATGGATGTAAGACGTAGAGAGAGTTCCCTAAAGATCACTCTGTTGCTGAAGCGAAAGGCCACTAGTATAAAGGAAGTGTGACACTGCTAGTTAAATACGGTAGAAGTGAATGGTACGACGGATGAGGCAAAGAGGATCGATACATTTTTGTGAGGGATATATATATATATATATATATATATATATATATATATATATATATTATTATGATTAGCAAGAATCGCTAGCAAATTGCCTCCACCCCTCCTTTGTTGTTGTTGGTTGTTCAAGCCAGGTTTTCATTTAATGCCAGCCGCTTCATCGATAGCCCATCTGTCTATCGATCAAAAACAAGGGTTTAAAAGATTGAAGGCGCCCCATTTTGATAAAGATCTTCCTTCTTGAGGCAAAAGTAATCTGGCTTGGTAAGCTCCTACAGGCCAAACCTCCCTATGGCAGGCAGTGAGTCAAAACATCTGTGTTGGACGCCCCTGCCCCATAGAGGATAAGCAGAAACTCACGAGGCTCGACACACACGCGGCTGAAGATATGGAATGAAGACGTCTCAACACCTGGCCCCATCGATGCCCTTTGCATCCCAACCACGTGGCCCTTTTCCAGTATACTTTCTCGTGTCTTCGACCGTATTCCTCGAGCTCACGCTCCTTGCTTGGAGTTTCGAGATTCCCATCGCTCTTGCCCCCTTTACGGAAGCGCTTTCTTGATCTCACTCGCGGAAGCGAAACTTGCCGGAATCGCAAGTCATCCACGGATCGCCTCTCTACGCCCTCGGAAAAATCTGCATAAGGTAAAGTGCCTGAAGAGCCCCATGAGCTTAGCCAATACGCTTTTTGTCTCTGCATTTGCTTAAAGAGAAAGCCAGAAATCACTCCTTGTCTACTGTCCATGCGCCTCTGCATCGCAGTATAATTCTTTATTACTCCTTGGCACCCTCAGTGCAGCTTCTAATTCATTATTCTTTTTGTCTATTTTCATTACTGGCGATAATGTGCAGCATCTCTCATTTCAGAGGGATCCTATTCAGGAAGCCTGACTGTGTCTGGAATCCCCAGTTTCACTATTCAATCCAGTAGAATCTTCCTTCATGATAGTAATCTACTTGAGTCTCCTCTTTCCGCACTGGATATCATTTATGTAAATACACTTTAAATTTGCCCACGTGTTTTACGAATATTTCTCAGTGTCATATTTTATGCTCATATGAAATTCTCCTTGTTTTCCTTTTTTACGTTTTCCCCGTACCACGAAGCTTTCAATCACAAGGCTAAATTACCTAAATTGTTGCTACCTGTCTCACAGAGCATATTTCAAACTAAAAACCACGGAAAATGGCGACCTGGCCATAGATCTCGTTTGCAGTTGCAGTTCTAGCTGCTTTATTGCATTTAAATTTGCCAGATCAGCTATTAGCAAAGCTAAGCTGGGTAATTAGATAATACGAACTTTTGTGTAAAACCAGCACACAGATCCAGAAAATTCCATTTGGCAATGTGTTTATCTTAGCAACCTTTTACAATCGTGACTGTTCCAGAATTAGAAATAGACGCATGTATTCACTGAGAGAAAAGAACCGTGATAGATCTGTTAATGCATGCCTTTCAGGATAGGTAGTTAGGAAAATAACCAGTGCTAACCATCCTTTGCTTCGAGGAATAGTGCTAAATTCCTCTGTGTGTTAAAATCCTTACTATTCTTTTGCTTCGAGGAATAGTGCAAAGAAATTCCTTCAGATAAATTTTACTTCGTGATTTCGAATTAGCGAACTGTTATTTAGGAGCTAATAAAATTCTAATGTGACACGACGAAGTCAGCTTGCATTGCTGGTACCTCTCAGTAGTTAGAATTCGAGTTAGGTGTTAGAAAGTCAAATTTAAACTCGCTATAGAAATTACTAGGCCGTTGTACTGTTATCCTCTCAGACGACTGGAAATTCCGAATCCCAGACGGTCTATACATATACGGTTCATTCACACAGAATCTAAAAATAACTCCGTAATACAACGATCAGTAACCCCAATTTCGCCCATGCCCGCTGTGTAGCATTTTTTTCCCCATTCATTTCCTCTCAGCATACATTTTTTCTTTGGGTTTCCGTTAGTAATTTCTAAGTCCTAAGGACGAATCGATCCCAAGTCCCAAGTGACTCCTAAAATTCTACCGTCGCACGTGGCGAGAATTCCTCCAAATTCCACAAATTCCAAGTCCTGCGTGACTTAAAATCCCACGCCGCATCGGCGAGAATTTCTCCAAATTCCCAGTCCTCAGAGACTCCTAAATTTACGTCGCACGTGGCGAGAATTTCTCCAAATTCCAGTCCTCAGAGACTCCTAAAATTCTACGTCGCACGTGGCGAGAATTTCTCCAAATTCCAGTCCTCAGAGACTCCTAAAATTCTACGTCGCACGTGGCGAGAATTTCTCCAAATTCCAGTCCTCAGAGACTCATACAAAAATTCTATGTCGCACGTGGCGAATTTCTCATCTCTGCGGAACCCAAAATTGTCCTTGAGACATTATATAGTGTTCACACACATCTGGTTCTTGATGGACTGATCATTCTAGTTCGCGAAGAACAACTTCCTTTAACTTCACGCTACAGCCGCCAAGCCGAGCCGCGACGTGTCTAACTACGCTTCTTCCGAGACACATATTAAAAATTCGCTCGCCATCACCAACAACCACGTCTTTCCAAGACATATCAATTTTAACAAAAGCCCCCAGATTCTACTAATCAACTGTCTTATTCGACAGATCCATTCTCCTGCAGTCTGAACAATTGAGTGTTTCAGATTCCTGCACTGAGTCTTTTCAGACAACCTGAGTCTTTTCAGACATATCCATTCCATATTCCAAGATGGCTAATACCAGAGCCCAACAAAACGAGGGATTTTAAATTCTACATGTCCGCTTGGAAGGACATGGGACTATCGGGCAAGATCTGAGAGCATGGGTTCAAGAGCGAGGACGATGCCAAGGCTGAGAGAGCGAGAACGTGGAGGAGAGAGAGAGGAGAACGAATTGCCCAAGAAACAATCGAGAGGAGAGAGACAGAATGCCCAAGAGAAAAGTGGAGGAACGAGAATGGGGAAGATCTGAGCCACAGCGCGTCATCGCAAAGCCCAGAGATGCTAGAACGACAGCCCGCCACTCCCGCCCCTGCCAAGGAATGAGTGCCTCAGCCGCTTCACTGCTCATGCCAAATGGACCGAGTCCGAACCCAAGTATGGCTTGAAAGGGCCGAACGAGTCCTGGAGTGCTGCGATCTCTCCCCCGCCGAACTCTCCTTGTTCTCACTTCAAATCTCTGGGCGAAAGGCCTTCGTTGTTTACCACGCCCTTCCCGGGCAAGAGACTCCATCGGGAATTGGGAAGTCAGACGCCAAAGCAAAGTTACGGTTATGACGACACCTCGAGCGGTGGAGAGACGTTGAGAGCAGCCCAGAGAAGAGGCCATGCAGACTGGTCCACGGCGTACCATTCGGAGCGGGAAGTTGGATACAAAATGGCTCGATTCCGCGAGCCACTAACACCGAGGCACGAGCGTTTAAATTGAGCATTTCGCGCCACGCCTCTCCTGCCTCGCCACCCATATAGTGGAAAAGCCCCAGCAACACTTACCGAAAGTGTTGCCTAATAGCAGATATGTGAAACCCACCACCTCAAGAAGGATCCATGGGCGGAAGATAAACTCCCGTCCCTCCTTGGAGGTTCAAATTCCCACAAAATGGGAATCCGGCAAGCCCTAACTTGCTATTATTGCAAGAAAACGCATTCCTCCGAACAGTGCCGTGAACAAGAAACCGGCTCCTCTCTCCCGAAAACTGACAATAACTCGCTGCGCTCTCCACAGGGGCAGCGAGGACTTTTAGCACCTTTTGCACGGTGTGCAAGGCTCATGCCACCACGCATGTGGGCAAAATACCCACGCACAATAAAGTAAATACTCCCACCGTCTGGCCGCCAAGGCATCCCACATCACAGGCTCCTCCCGCCGAAGGGCCTGTATACGTGGAAGCCCCTCCACGGTAGTAAGAGCCCGCCGCGACGAGTCACTTCATCGAGGACTCGGGCGCACAAATTCCCCTCATCCGGCGGGACAGAGTTCTACGGAGCGTCATCAACAGACGAAACCGTCACGATCGAGGGAATAAATCAGTTTAAAATGATACCCCTACGTCCAATTGAGAGTCACAAGACTACCAATCCAAAATGCAACGGCAGTAGCAAGCCATTCCCCCGGAGGCTATGACGTCATCCTGGGATGCGACTTTCAGTCCCCACTGAAATCATGACAACTAGGGTCCCCATTCTCGACCACTCCGCGCGCGCCACTCCCGCTTCTCAAATAAGACTGGCGCCCCTGGTACCAGGAGTGACGTGCAGTCCTCACCAGTGCCACCGGAGTAATGGCGTGTGGCCCCCTCGATCGGCTCTGATCCACCAGTGCCCGCCCTGCTCAGTGCAAAAGCCAGGGCTCTCAATCAGATCTCCTTCAGATGCCGTTCGCTGGTGCCACTTGCATGCCCCGAGCAGGGCCAAGCCAACTGGCCCTGACCGACGCAGCCCAAGCAACTTGAGAAGCGCTGACTTCTGCCTCAGTGGTGCTGGCGCTTCAGAGCGCCATTACTGCCCATTCACCGGATCCAACTCAGGACTCCTCTTCCCGGCCTGCACCGCCACCAGCCGGTCAGAGATGGTTCTCCCGACCACCGCGAGCTCACCTGCAGCGGCTCGCAACCCGCGGCCTGAGCTGGTCAACGTTACCTACAGCCGCCTGCCACCCCGACCGCCCTCTGCCCCAGCCCGTCTACCACTGCAAGTCAGATTCTGCCATATCTCACTTGGCCGAGAACTACAAAGAGCCATGACGGATCACAGAGAACCTGCACGGAACACTCCTGGGTGTCAGCTGTCGCATCAGCAGGCCCAGGTGGTGCATCCGTGGCCGCCTCCCGGTCGCGCCCGTCGCCGAGGACGACCGTCCTATTAAGAAAGACTGAGGCGCACCACGCGTGGGACATTCCAGGTAATTTGCCAAAGAGCTCTAGAGCTCCCTATGGCACCTGTGCCACCATTTCATCGCTCGGAAGGTCCTGGCACCCTTAACTCCAGAAGGGCGTCAAGCCCTCCTCTGATTCCTTTCCTCTCCGCTCCTCAGAACTTCTATCTCTTTATCACCTTCATTAATCTTCCTTAAATTATCCCCACAAGAGTACCAAATACAGATACCATTCTGCCACAATGTATAAATCATTAAGAATAACAGAGTGAGAAGTGGCACGCCTGCGCTTTCATACTTTGGCACCGGCGTATGGTCAGCCCTCCTGAAGGAGCTGCCCTTCGGTGCACTCTTCCTGCCCTGGGACTGATGATAGTCCGGTCACTTATAGGCGAAGGAAACAAATTCCCGCCAATACAATAAAACCCTCACTCTTTTTCCTTAGCTCCTCTGCCAATATCATTTACCTCTTTTTAGTCATTTAGTTATCTTTATTTTAATGAATTGCGAAGTCATAAACTTGCCTGGTGGATTAATAAATGCCCCTTTCAGAAGCTCTGAGGACGCGTCCCGCCGCCTGCGCGGTCAAGCTTTCTTCTCGAACGCCTGGCAATTTTCCTTGTAATTATTATCCCTTTTCCCTTCAATTCCTTCCAAGATCATGTTTGTCCTACTCCTTACATCTTTTGTCTGCTCACCCCATCATAACATTGAGTAGGGGCAGTAGACGACAAAATTAGCGTAGTTTAAGGTTAGCGAATGAAACTCCTCGCTAATACTCACTCATACGGCTGTCAAAACTGTGTGGGGCCGGCTTAGCAAGCACTAAAACTAAGATAAATTATCACGCGAATATGTATAGTCATTACAGCATCGCTGTGAAAAGGGGATGTCATTTACAAAATAAACGCTTGTTTTTCATTTACACAGCCTTCTTCAAGGCAGATTGTACTAATCGCATGCATTTTATTTCTCCAAAATTAAGTAACCGTGTATTTTAATTCTTGAACAATAACCTTTCTTTTCATTTGCTGGCTATAGCTCATATACGTGGTCCTATAATCTTAATAATTCACAATTGTTCGAGTCATTATAAAGTTACCAGTGGGCAACCAAAATCTAAAAGTAATTAGTTCTTTTAGTAAGTGTTTAAATCACTTTGCGTTCTGTTAACGAAATTGTCCCAATGTGTTATTAAAAGTAATGTCACAGCTTCCATAAAACCCTTCTTTGTGAGTAAAGTCTATTGCAAGACAGAATAGAGTAACGTGAAAGCATTTGCCGCTTCACTTGAATATCGATGCACACACCGGTTGAGTGTATGTACATCATCTTGTATGGGGAGGTATTATATTTATAAGAATTGCGCAATTGTCTCTCCTTTGTTGTTGTTGGTTGTTCGGGTTGTGTTTCATTTACTGCCAGGCCGCCGATTGATAGACCATCTGTTCATCGGTACTTAAAACAAGGGTTTAAAAGATTAGTTACGCTTCCATTTTTGAAAGATCTTCCTTCGAGGCAAAGTAATCTGGCTTAGTGTTTTCTCCTACAGGCCAAACCTCGCGGGCAGCAGGTGCAATACGAGTCAAAACATCTGTGCGGACGCCCCCGCCCCATAGGAGGATAAGCAGAAACCCACGAGGTCGACACACACGCCGGCTGGAAGATATGGAATAAAGACGTCTCAACACCTGGCCCCATCGATGCCCTTGCATCCCAACCACGTGGTCTCTTTCAAAGTATACTTCTCGTGCTCCTTCGACCGCATTCCTCGAGCTCACACGCCTGCTTTTGGAGTTTCGAGTCCCCATCGCTGCCCTTTACTTTAGCCCTGCATCTCACCACGCAAGAAACTGCCTCGAAATCGCAGTCATCCACGACTGCCTCTACGCCGTTTCTCAGAAAATCTTTGCTAAGGTAAAGTGCCCTGGTATTCCCATTTCAGTCACGCTTTTGTCTCGTAATATTTGCTTAAAGAGAAAGCCAGAAATCACCCTTTTGTTCATTGTCCATGTTTGCATCGTGGCAGTATTAATTTCCACATTCCTTTGGCACCTCAGTGCAGCTTCTGAATTCATTATTCTTTGTCGGCTTTCATTACTGGCGTATAATGTGCATATCTCTCACTTCGAGGGATCCTATTTCGTGGAAGCTGACTGTGTCTGAATCCCCAGTTTCATTCAATCCAGTAGAATCTCCTTCAGGATAGTAATCTACTTGAGTCTTCTTCTCAGATTGATATTATTTATGTAAATACACCTTTTTAAATTTGCCTACGTTTTACGTAATATTTCCTCAGTAACAAAAGAGCCCTATGTCATATGAAATTCTCCTTGTTTTCTCTTACGTTTTCCCGTACCCACGAAGTCAGAATCACAAGGCTAAATTACCTTAAATTGTTGCTACCTAGTCTCACAGATATTTCAAACTAAAACCACGGAAAACGAAAAATATATATATATATATATATATATATATATATATATATATATTATATAATCATGAATATAGAATGTCGCTAATAACATAAGCATTTTGGGATTTGATGGGAAATTATCGAAGGTAGATAATTCCCCATTGGGAATATTCCCAAGGTAGCGTGAACTTGGTATTAAGCGACATTTGTAACTTCTTGATTGTTTATAAATCACAGTATGATAAAAAATTTCAATATATATATATATATATATATATATATACCGTATAATGTGTGCGTGTTTGTGTGTGTGCCTATGTGTGTTGTATTTGTGAAAGTTCTCAGGAAATTCGAAATCAGTTACTTGTTTTGATTTCTATTGGGCAAGTTGAATTTTGGAATTACATCAGAATCTGAGCCATAACGAGATCTGCCCCTTATTCCTGTTTCTTTCCCTCTATTTACGAATTCTCGTGTAATCGACTTGCGGGAGAGAGGGAGAGATAGAAAGAAAAAGGGGCAATATCCTATGTACCTCCCGAAAAGGGTAGTAGCAGTAACCCGGGCAGCAAACGCATAGCCAAGTTAATGGACAGCTTAGTCGACTTACCTCTATAATTTGTTAGGAATTTGGGTAGCGTTCGCTGTGATCAGATAATATCATCAGGAGGCCGCTAAGTTTCTCTCTCTCTCTCTCTCTCTCTCTCTCTCTCTCTCTCTCTCTCTCTCTCGTAGGATTTAATGAGAGATTCACAGTTAAGTGAATGTGTATCATACTCAGAAACTAGAAACTATCATGATATCATTCTAGCTTACCGAAGTGAACGACTAGTGTCCTCTTCGGGGGAAAAGGGCGTGTCGAAAATTAATATATGGATGTATGTATATTCTTCATTTTTTTCTCTTTTTTTTACTGTTGAAAAGATATAAAATCTTAGATATAGCGTTTTTTTTTTCAAGAAATTTCGCAACAGTGAAGGGAAGGGTTGAAAAAATCAATCGTGTGGTCAGAATGAAGGAGCTCCCGTGGGATTCCGACCGGAGGTGCAGTGGTACATATTAGGTAAAAGAAATGGGGTTCAGCCGCGAGAGTGAGAAGTGTCACAGCCCAACACGCACTTGGCCCTTTTTCCCCAAAATTCTCCCTGGAGGCAACTCCACCCTTTCTCTATCTGCCCTGATCACTATAACTTAACCTCCTGAAGAACCCGCATCCCTTGTCCCTTGCGAGGCCTACCCTGTCCCACTTCGCACGATCTCACCCTTGTATTTTCCCACGTTGACCAATGAGGTCCTCTTTTGACTGGAGGCCAACTCCAGTAGATGGATGCGGTCTGCTGCTTCTCCTCTCTTGTGTTTTGAATCGTGTCTTTGATTTGCGTCCTCCGAAGGTTAGCCGTAACCTATTTTTACTTGTGATTGGACCTCCGTTTTTTCAGGGGTTTCGGGATGCTGGAGCATATTTCCAGTTACTTGGCCGGATATGCTTCAAGGTGTGCCTGACAGAAGAGGCTCTCGGGCGGTTTTCCCAGAAGTAATGATAATTGAACCTCTCTCTCTCTCTCTCTCTCTCTCTCTCTCTCTCTCTCTCTCTCTCTCTCGTTTTTTCACCCTAATCATGACTTTGTTCATGGGCATTTTAATCCATTTTTCAAAAGAACATTTTCCTAGCGTACTCTTAGATTTTCGGATGACGAAAGTACTTGTGAGAAGCGAGATGATGGTGGCTTTAGACTGCGGTCTGTGAAATCGCCAAGATTCGGTCCTGGTGATGGAAATGCAAATCTTGAGACCCAATCGCAAATTATATGGTCGCCTAATGGTACACACACGCACGGGCCAGCAAGTGCACGCACATGCCTATACACCAGTGTTACGTGTGAAAAGACAGAGAAAGATGACGGTGGGTGATGTGGCAGGTAATTGCCGAAGGAAATGAATGTGTTTTGTTCTGAGTTTATGAGAAGCTGCTGTTCTTTATATTGCCCTTTTTTATTACATGAATTTAGTACAGTGTTCAGGAGCTTTCGATTGACTCGCACACACAAACAAGTCACGCATGATTACAGATGTCAGGAGAAACGTTTATTAAATACATCTGAGCCAGAATTGGCCATGACCCAAATTACTGTGCAAAGTCTCAAGGTATGGCTTTAGATTTTGAAAACCAGTACCCCCTGTCACACTCAGAAACTTTTTGTTGCAGTACGTGACCATATAATGATATATTTCGAACGCGAACGTCTGAACGTTTTTCTCTTCCAATAATTCACCAGACGTGTGGGAACAGAGAAGGTAGCCATGAACCTACCTCCTCACACCCCCCACCCCTGACCCAACTTTTCATTGTACGTTTTATCCTCTTGCGTTTGGGGTTTAGTCTTGAACTATTTCGAGAGAGAGAGAGAGAGAGAGAGAGAGAGAGAGAGAGAGAGAGAGTAGGAAAAACGTGATAGAAGCAGCCTGGGCATCGTATGATAAAAGTTAATCGAACATGCCTTACTGTCCGGCCTGATTATATGGTAGAGGTTAGGTGGCCTTATCAGAGTGGCGATGTTATGATACTTGGCGATGTAAGTAGCATAGCCCGTTCGGTCGTGTGGTGTTGCAGGCTATGCCGAAGCAATATGGATGTCTGAGTAGCTATGTTGTTTATATGAAAGGATTTATATATATATATATATATATATATATATATATATTATAGAGATATATATATTATATATATATATATATATATATATATATATATATATATTTATATATATATGTGAATTTATCACATCACCGTGATTCATATACAAGCATTAACAAACGTCCTTCAATATCCAATTCACTTTAACCCGGAAATAATATATTTTCTTATATGTTACACGAAGGGGAATTTTTTAGTTGATAATAAGTTCGTCGTATCGTGGGCTCGAACCACGGAAGACAAGAACTCAGGACTACAGTGACGCGAATTTTAACCACACGGTAGAGTGAATTGGATATTAAAGGACGTTTATGCCATATATATATATATATATATATATATATATATATATATATATATATATATATATATATATATATATATATATATATATATATATATATATGTATGTATATTAATTATGCAATCGTAATGAAAGTGCTTCAGTGGGAACGACTGCCATGAGAGTTTATACGCTAATGGCAGACCCAAAGGAAAGAGGAGGTTGGACAATAGGGCTAACGTTCATATCCTTAGAAATTAAAAAAAAAAAAAAAAAAATGAAACTTGAAAGAGGTCACGGGTTTAGTGCAAAAGCAGTAGGTTATGAAAGGGGTTGGAAGCTAGCATGAGTGGTGTAACAACGATGGATACTAGACAGTGAGTGAGTAATTGGTCAGCTCCCTTTTTCTTCATGGCTGAAGATGAGTTTTTATTCTCAGGTGATATAATATTGTCATTTTAGGAAGTTTTGTAGCTAGACAGAAAAGATGTAAAATAAAAGAATGGCTATTGAAACGCATTGTTTTGCCCAGTGAGACTATATCGAAATTTTTGAAAGTAATGAATTTACAAATAACGATTCATGTAGAGTTATGGTATCTGAAAAATGTATCAATCATTTATTCTACTAGCCAGACGGGTTAGGTAACTGGTGGGCGTCGACAAGTTGTTGCTTAATATCTTTCTGTTGAGTCTCCGCTTTCTTCTCGAAGTAAGTATACCTACCATTTTCTGATCATCGAGCTGATTAACATTTCTAGGGTCATTCTGAAGGATTAGACTTTATTTTACGTGGCCAAGAACCACTGGCTTACTTAGCAACGGGACCTACAGCTTATTGTGGAATCCGAACCACAGTATAGTGAGAAATGAATTTCTATCACCAGAAATAAATTCCTCTAACTCTTCATCAACCGGCCGCGGGAATTGAACTCCGGCCCATCGAATGACAGTCTGAAGCTCAACCGACTCAGCCAAAGCGTTTCCTTCTGAAATATTACATTCTTTATATGAGACAGATATAGCGTGCCGACCATAGGAGTATATATGATACATAAACACAACTTACCAGTAAGGTGACAGAATCGACTGCTTGGCTTCTTTGAGATCATTTCAAAGAGGTCAGTAGGAGGAGTCACACAACGTCCGTTTCTGCTCATACCCGAAGAACACAAGAAAGACAAAGGAAATGAGGTTTAATCTCAAATGAAGCAACGTAGTCTTGAGTCAGGACAACGGAAGCTTTGGTCGTCTTTCAGTGATTTATGGAAGCAACTCTGCCAACATCAGAGGCATCTGTTATGTTGGGAGGTTGTGACTGCAACTGCCAATTATGCGAGCACCGATGAGATGGTGATTGACGACATAATTTTGAGATGCCCATCACAGTCCGATTAACACCTGACTTCGCGTTGCTGATTCGCTGGCGGATGGAAACGGTTATGCGAAATATTTGGTCGTTTGTTCAACTCGTGTGGAATTGGAGTCATGGAAGAAAGAATTGATGTAAGTGTGCTATGTTTTGTTTGTTTCTTCATTCAGCAGTGTTACAGTTTATGTATGCGCATTTAAGATATCTTTGACTTGACGAATCTCCACGGAGGCTCACCGGCAATTTCTTTCTACAAAAACTGTTGGAGCTTAAGAGAGAAAACATGGACGGCATGAGGTGGCTGGTAAGGTTTAAATGCCTCTTATAAGTTGCTGATAGTGCAGTGGCGTTTGGAATTTGAAAATCCCTTTGTGATGGCATGTGTTAATTACGAAAAGGCATTTGACAGCGTCACAAACCAAATGTTTTATGTTGCATTATCGTATCACATATTATTTGCAACTTCAGTTTCGACGACAATTCAATAACTATAAGTGACTGCTCTCACTTTTTTCTTTCTTGTGACCCATTTACACTTGCATGGGAATGCTGACGGGTGTAAGAAGTTGTAACAACGATCTCCATTTTACTCAGGAGGGCCGTAAACCCATGCTCAACCCCTCCGAGTTATCTGTGATTAAATGTATATTCTCAAAGATGGATTGAAATATTAG
Source organism: Macrobrachium rosenbergii (assembly GCF_040412425.1). Classification (NCBI taxonomy): domain Eukaryota; kingdom Metazoa; phylum Arthropoda; class Malacostraca; order Decapoda; family Palaemonidae; genus Macrobrachium; species Macrobrachium rosenbergii. The sequence goes on from NC_089787.1 coordinate 43,765,288, forward strand.
TTGCTTGCATCGGACGGCCGAGCATTTCATCATTGACTCTGACAAAAATGTCTCATTTCTGTGCCCCTAACAGATGTCCGTAACAGCATGGGAAATGAAGGAAGACGTCATGTTACTCATAGGATATGTGGATACGTCTGTTACGAGTGTCAATGGATCGCATTGAGGCCCGAGAGCTAAAGGAGCCAATGAACGGTTGACGCATCTCCCTCCCTCTCCCGAATGACCGTAACCCCTTCCTCCAAATATGGTTCAGAGGAAGAGTGAGTGAGAGTAGCAGGGAAGCCCTGCTTTAGAAAGGGCATTGTATGGCAAGGACATGTTGCCCTTGGGTCTGTGTGGTAGAGGGGTGTTATTGTTTGACGCCGTTGGATCAGCCTCCCCCTACACATCCTCAAGCCTTATATGTAAGGGGTTTGCACTCTCTATAACCATCCTGAGGTCAGACTTATTACGGCTAATAGCAGTTATTGCCAGCTATCCGCCTGATCATCAGATTTATCATGGTTGATGACGTGGACACCTGTATAATCAGCCATGGCCCCGATGAATTATTTGTGATTAATTGTAATCCCATTACCGACGGATTCCATTCTTACATACACATGCACACACACATACATACGTACACGACACTTGCGCGCGCACGCACACACACACACACACACGCGCGCGCGCACACACACTCTCTTGCTTGAATGCCACCGGTGCTTGCTTGCCTGTGGCGTTGGACTAATAGTTTTCTGCTTTATATGATTATATTTTCCCTCGTGTATTTTAATGACATATTTAAAACCGTGCGCGCATGTGCAATTGTTCATCATACCGAGAATGAATCTTCTTGCCTCTTTTATGCACTGCTTTTATAATTTTTTTTATCAATAAGCAGCTCCAGAGCATATCTCTTATTTATGGAATATAGAGTTTTCTTATTTATTTTGTTTCGTAAATCCATTTTGAGGGCACCCAAGAAGAGACGCCAGTGAACACTTAACTCTTGCTGGAGTTGCCAAGCTTCATTTGGGCAGCGCATCCGACGCTGTCTCAAAAATAAATTAATAAACGAATTTTAAAATCTTACCAGACATGGCATTAGATTGAAAATAACGTATAAATTGCTGTATAAGATTAGCATCACCTGCTACTGGCCGCAGTGAATGTTGTAAGAGTCAGTCATTCTTGGTAATACCAGTAATATATTGTGACGAGGTTTTGAATTTTGACTTCATCGTCATTAAAGTAGAAGCCGAGTTTTATATAGTAGTTTTGGCGAGGAAGCAGATTAATCTAAGAGGACAAGAACGTCTATTGCTCATTTGACTTTTGTATTTACGAGCTCCTCTTCCTCCTGTCTAAGCCTATCCCTCATTCTTATTTAAATGCGGTTATAATTTGTACAAAGTCAGTCACTCAGATTAAACGGTAACCTTGAAGTCATCTCTCATCCACTCTTCGTGGTCCAAATTGCATTTAAATTCGTGTGCCACATGCATGATTTCAACCCCGGAGGCCCTGATTAGCATAGCTTATCCTTCATCTCAAACTAACATCTGTTCTCAGTTGATTCAAACTGATGCCTCTTGTTGCCGGTCAGTGAGCACAGGCCATGTTTGCCATAAGCGGCCTTTCCTCTCGTCAGTGTTGCTCTGCAATGCGCGGCGCTCGTCAGAACGCCTCTTGGCCGAAATGCGCTTCTGATGCTGATGGGATGGGAATTCGGGCTTGCGGTCTTCGCTGATAGTTTCTCTCCCTCGCCTGCAAACCCTCGAACTATCTTCCTGCTTCAGTTTTCCAGGATTCGGTATAAATCTCCATTACTGTTGGGAAGAGCAGGCCTCTTGACTAGAAAAAAAAAAAGTAAAGTTGCTCGGATGCATTGAAACTTAATATTCGTTTTACAATTTGTAATTTTATTATTGAAAAGTGGGGGGGGGGGAGTATTGAGTATTTGATATAAACTGACAGCGTAAGTGTAAATCCAGTAGTAGATTGTAAATATTGCTTAATGTTTAGACTCTTGGTCTTCAAGGCCACATGAATACCCACTATCGCTAGCACAGACTGGTAAGGTTTGTTGCCAGGTTTGGGATCTGCATAAGTGTACAAGCAGTTACAGCAGAGTAGTTGCGAAATGTGAGGTGCCTTATCCACTCGCTGATTGGCCATGGCGTAGAAAACGAAGGCACTTGCCGGACTTCAAGGAGGTCTTCATGAATCATAAACTTTGATTTGATTCTGTCCGGTCATGGCATGGTAGACGCGCATCGCGTGCCTCTCTCTACTAAGTTGGCGAGGCCGGCGATGGGGCCATAGAGAGAAATGAAATTAACCTCCTGGATCTACGGCGATGATGGAAACGAAAAAAGCGCGAGGCGTCTCAGGATAATTGCCAGCAAACGCATTCCTTTATTATGAAATCTTAACGCAGGAAATGACCCATTAGCATTATCCCAGCCTCGTATCATCATCTCCAGGCTTTAATTACACATCGCGGGAAATAAATGTCCGGCTGGGAGTCTGAAATGATAATAGTTCCCTCGACTATTTTTCTCACTACTTGCATTAAGAAAGAAGCTGCACGATTTATGGCAGGCTGGATAGTTTTTCTTTTTTATCTTATGGAAATGACTCTCTATTCTCTCTGGTCGTTGATAACTCAGTCGCATTTTTTCTTCCTCCTCGCTGATAGATTAGTCGGTTTTCTTTCTTCCTCTTCGTTAGGAAATTAGTTAGTTTTCTATCATTCGCATCGCTCATAAGTTGTTTTGGTTTTGCTTCGTTCTCTTCAGTGATAAATTAATCTGTTGTCTTTCTGTCATCTCGATGATAAATTAGCCTTGTTTCTTCCTCTCTTCGTTAATAGATTAGTCGCTTTCGCTTCCTTGATAAATTAGTAGGTTGTCTTTGCTGATTTATTGTCATTCACAGCGCAGAAGTGAATTTAATTTGGGAATGGGCTGAAGAGAGAAAAAATACAAAAAGATTTGTTAGAGTTAGTGAGAGGGGAGAGGAGTCATAACAACCCTCTCAAGGTTATAATGATGATAATTTTTTCTTAATTTCGTTTTCAGAATTATTGCTCTCTCTCTCTCTCTCTCTCTCTCTCTCTCTCTCTCTCTCTCTCTCTTTTTTTCTAGCTCTTACGCCATTTCAGTCCTAATTTCGCCAGAATAGCTCCAAAGTAACTGTTGGGAAACAGTTCTTTGTACTTGGAAAAAGGCACCCTGTAAGTATTATATCAATCGAGGATAAAACGTCCCCTGATTACCTAGCGAAGGAACCATCCCGAAAGGAAGGGAAAAAATCTCGGTGCGAACCGGTTTTCGTTTGAGAGCATAATTCCACTAATAAATTTTGTATCTTCTTTGTTTTTTCAGACTATAGCAACTGGTGTATGAGGAAGTGTTTTGTTTTTTCTTATTTCTGTGCAGGCAGATGAATATGATTAGATTGCATTAATCAACATATCTGTAGCTAGGTAAGTTATTAACTAAATAATTACGGTGGGAGGTTCGTAGTCTGGCTAGATTTTTCTGTTTGAATATAAAATATATATGCAAGGATCGAGTCCATTTTTAGTGCAGAGGAGGTATTATGAGATATAATTCTTTTATGGGAAGGGTAAGGTAAAGGTGAACGAGGGAAAACTTGGCCCCGATTCGAAGTTGGTCCTTAGTTTAGTCAGTGTTAAGTGTTTGTGAACAAGCGATGTAATGTCACTTCTCTTACTTTGATAAATACTGCAGTGTCTTAGAGAGAAGTTGTTTTTTCTCGCGTAGTCGTACCCTTTTTAGCTTTGGGACACCGGCATGATCGACTGACGTGTCCATAGGGCTGCGAAGGTTTGTTAAAAGTTTCAGTGACTTGGTCTTTCAGGATGATGTCCCTTCGAGCAAACTTTTCCTTTATGAATTTTCATGCTGTTGTAGTGACTTTGTTTTTGTTTAGCTCTACCAAGTTCGTAAATGGAGGATAACTTCAAAGGCGAAAGCGAACATTTTCCTTTTTTTTATGACTTCTTATGGTGTATACTTTGTCAAAAGGATTTTCTGACAGTTTGTTGAATGTAGACCACTTTGGGATATACCAGTTTTAGTGTTACTCAATTTTGGAATGATTATTTATTCAGTCTAAGGAAAGTTTTTGATACCTCGCCAAGATTATGTTGTATCGAATCCCATTTTTTTAAAGTGCATATCCCTCTTTGGTTGCGCAGACTACAGGTTCCTTAAAAAGGTGTGTGACTTAGCATCAATCTCCTTATCCTAAAAGTGTTCTCCTTTTGATCTAATTGCATGAAAGCTTGGAAAGCATTATTCAGTGACCTCTGCGTCTGAGTTGGTCAAACCATCGACCTACAGGATATGTAGCTGTTGAAAAGGCTGTTGTGGAGCTTTGAAGAATGTCACTCTTGTTTATCAGCGTTTGGATTTACCTTGTTACTGTAGGGGTACATTATAGCCACTTCCATGTCCGGATATAGGGGGTAGTTTAATCTCTAGGTAAGTTGGGGTAGGGCAGGGGGAATATGAAAGCAAGCCCAGTGGTTGTAATAAAGGAATACTGTAGTTAGTGATATGAATTAGGTGTAGAAACCGCTTTTACATTTGATACCATTTGTCTCGGCGTCACTGAATTCCCAAATGACCTTTCACGGATGCAAGAGTGAGGAGTCTTCCTCCTCTAGTGAAGATTTTCTTTGGGTTGTTATGGAGGTCGGGTAGTTAGAGGTCGGAGCAGCGTTGTTACCTGCCATGTTACCCGACCAGGTCGCAACAGTTCCCTTAATGATGATGGGGGCTATTTTCTCTGCCGTCTTGGAACTTCCAACCCCCAAATCATCTTCTTCTTATCATTCCTCTACAGACACACGCGGCCATTTGTCTTCGCTCACAACCGCTCGTTATTAATAGCTCACGGTTTGGCCGGTCCGAGGGAACTGGGCCTAGTTGAAGGCGGGAGTAAGGCTTGAAATGGCTTCGAGCACAGGATGGGGTTGGGAGTGCTATTGGCTGCTCATGGTCATCTCCAGTCGGCCCGCTATTCTTATACAAAAATAATGGGAGGAGTTATTAGCATTATGGTGTGGTTTGATGTAGCACTTATTCGGCCCGTAAATTAACACCTGCAAGATGTAAATAAACTCTCTCTCTCTCTCTCTCTCTCTCTCTCTCTCTCTCTCTCTCTCTCTCTCTCTCTCTCTCTCTCTCTCTCTCTCTCTGGTTCTTGCTTGATCGTAAATTCGCGATAGTCTGTTGCGAATCTTCGTCAATGAAGTTCGGTTTCAGCGGAGTTAACGCCAGCAGTAAATATTCAGGTTTTAGTTCACAAGGTGATTGTGACGTGTGCTCCTGTTGCTTGCTTCCTATAAATATTCTAGTATGTAAATTAGCAGAGGATGGATTCATTTGACTTTTTGTATTTATTTATTGCAGTATGTTTATTGGTAGCAAGAATCGGGAGCCGTCGTGATGAGGTGGATGCAATCAAAGAAATATTATGTAGGGCCAATTGCGAGTTGAGTCTTGAGATAATTCAGTAAGTATTTCTTAGAGCACAATAAATCTAGACAGCGTTCTTATCGAAGAGGAAGAATGGCCGCTTTAAAGTTGTGGCTTTGATGAAAAAAAAAAAAAAAAAAGTGAGTTACGGCCCCTTTTCTTTTTCGATGTATATGATTTTGCTCTCATCCTAACCGGTAGTTTGATGTAGAATTATGTTCTTATGTTTATATATTTATATACACTGTACGCCATGTTGTATGCATTTATGTATTCATCCCGTCCGCCTTCTGTGATTACGTATGAATTCTTTTTATGATTTGTTAACGGGAACTCTTTTAATTATTTTTAGACGTTCGTAAGTGTGAATGCATCTACCTTTATTCGGGTTACAGGTGTCAGTTATCCACCTTGATTCCGCCACATCAATTTTCTCTATATGTATGGTCGTTCATAGGAGGTTTTAGTGGTAACAGTCATGTGTACAAATATATGCTTATATTCCGTTAGTTCTGCTAACTTACCTGACTCGTTGTTTCGTCTGATAACATACATACAAATATTAGCAAAAACGTCACTCAAAGGGAAGATGAATAAATTGCTTTTTGAAACTACCACGTTTATCGAATAATATTTTAAAATTTATAAACTCGCATAATTATATTCAAAGATATACATAACCAAACCTTCTTATCTTGCTTTGTTTAATTCTCGCATTGGAAGTATCGTCAGCATGAAGAGAAAAGATATTCAACTAACATGCATGTTAACATCAGGTTGAAACATCAGCAGTGCTTATAAATACAAGGCGACTGCATGAAGCCTCATTGTCATATCTTGGAAGGAAGCGCAAAAAACAAATATTTGTCTACATGACAAGAATGCTTATGGTACAAAGTTTTGCTCCTTAATTTAGATACCTGTTAGCATCGATAGATACCGTGAAATTTTATTTGCTGTTTTTGTTATGCATCAAATCTTAGACCCCCTTGCATTTATTATCATTTGTGCAGTTGACTGAAGGATCAGGAGCACAATTCGACAAAAAATGAAGAAATGTCGGAACAACATTGGTGACGACCTGGTCAATTTTCCCCACACGAAACTTGTGTGGGTATTGTCAGCTCGTATGTCTTTATTAAAGGAGTATTGAATCAGATTTTGAGAAACCGACAGTTTCTTAGGAAGATGTGCTGGAGCATTTTATCTTTTTTTTTTTTTTAACAACGACTTTGCTGATATTTTGTCCTAATATCTACAAAGGCAATCTTTTTCTTGGAGAAAATTATTGAGAGAATTTTTATCGAGTTTTGACCTAGGTAATTTAATTTTGGCGTCGGTAGCCGTAACAGTTGTGGCGAAAGATCAGTTAAACAATCTCCCATTCCTTGCTTATATAAGTACGTAACGATGCTTATCGTTTCTTGAATCACTGTCGAATATTAACTGAAAAATATACGAAGATCAAGGGTGCGCTTGTGTAATCAGATTCCGTGTTGTTTAATGGTTTCAGGTAAGATCAGAATTCTTTTATCAGGATAATCTTACTCGGGAAGTAATGAACAAAAGCATGATAGCCAGAATTTACATATGTATACACAATAGCCTAATAATCGAAGCTCAGGAAAAAGTTGAATTTTTTGCATGCTGGTCGTATGCTTGTGATCATCTTTTGTTTACAGTTATCCATGTGAAAACAGCTACCTCAGGCAGCGTTTATGCATCGAGAAAGCACAATCTGCATTTGATCTCATCGTTACCCTTATGCTGGAGTCTTTCATCTCGGCTGATACGCACCGGTGCCCATCAAAACCTGTCATAAAATAATGTATCCCTCGTGATTGGTTAGCCCGCTGCGCGATCTCGCAAATAAGACAAGAATTTCCATATGCATTCGTAAACAGCAAACCATTAGATTGGTACGACTTTTATTACAGGAACAGGTTACTTTCTTAATTTTTGTAGTCTTCAAAAGTATTGTGCCGTTTTGCTGCAGTTTGTCATTTATTTTGTTTTCTTTATCTCTTCAGGGTAGCGTGGCGTACGACAGTTTTGCTAGCATCGTTGGACTCATATTTTTTTTTATATTATTATTATTATTCTACAGTATGTCCCTCATCATTTCATTCTTCCGCAATTTGTAAAATATTGTTCGGATATCGCTCAGGGGCATCATGCATGACGTAACGTTCCGAACGAAACGATGCAGATTAGATGAGGAATGGCAGCATACAAGTCTTTTTATCTGTGTCGGAGCAGTAAAGCGATTTATGGGCATGACTGTCGTGTTCAAATGCCAAGGTCGTGGGAGAGTTTTTTGATTTTTTCACTGCCTCGGACTCAACACCACGAGAGGTGAAAAGAATGAAGGGAAGCCTGCAATTAGCAGGCATCGCCCGTGTACCAATGATGACGTTTATAGATGAATAATATTATTATCACTCCTCGGGGATTCGGCGAAACCGAAGCTCATGGGCGTGTTCAGCCGGTCGTTAATCCATCAGGAAATGTTCATTAGGGGCGATGTATCGTTGTCTTGCTCACCGAGGGCAAGACGAAATTAAATCTATGTTAGGTTACAGGAGGAGGATTCTTCCCCTGGGTGAGATTGTGGTCTGTGGTTCCCTCGGGATAACTCTTGCCCCGTGATTCGCTCGGGTCAGGATGAACTGGTTTACTTAAGTACACCGGATGGCGCTAATCATTTTAAGAATCCTCTGCGAATGCGTGTGATTTTCAGTCTCTTGCTTTGTTCAATCTGTGCCTTGATTGTGGCGGCGGCAGGGATGAACTAAAGATACGACCTCGGCTGTATGGAAGCAATGCGCGGCAAAAGGAAATTCTCGCAGTTTTTGTTCTGGGCCTTCTTCTGCTGGAATGTTTTTTGCTGGCTTATGGGCAGAAAGAAAGCAATGGCTGTTGAAAAGAAAGGACTTGGGCAGACACGTTTGACACGTTATGTCCAGATTGTGCCTTTGTTTTCAAAGCTCAAAGAGCTCTTTAACTGGTTTCGTTAAGTTTTCTTGCCTAGATGTGTAGAAATTTTTCGTATGAGTGCTTGCACATTTCTAAGCAAACCTTACGCGACAAAGGTAAAATAATACTTTGATAATCCAACTGCTCCCATGAACCATCCCCATTGGCAGGACCGACACTGATACAAAACCAGGTGCTCTTTTGCAGAAATATAACCGGGAAAACGGAGCAATAAGAGGTGTATTCATACGTAAATGTTTTTGGGAATAAATGCCAATGATGATTTGGATGAGAGAGGAGGTGAGTCACAGAATAGGTGAAATTAAGAAGGTAGCAGGGTGTGAGCACAATTTTGAGAAGAGGCTTAGAGAGTAATTTAATTGTTTATGAAAGTGAACTGTGGGTATTTTGTACGAATGGGAGAAATAGTAAGATCTGAGAGTGGGAAATGTGGAGATCCCTGGAGTAGGTCGTTAGTGCAGCCGAAAGGATGAATGAAAGAATTTGAGATGGAAGACTTGGTCGTGTGGAAAGGATGGAGGACGAGGTTGGTGAAAAGAGTGGACAACTTGGAAGTATGAAGAAGGAGGAGGGGAAGATCTAGAACGCGCTGGCTAGATGGATGAGACTGCATGCTAGATATAGAGGTTTAGTCTGTGCTTAGGGTTCGATGTGCTGTTGATGGACATTCTGTAAAGATTTATGAATCAGTTAATTCTGTGGAGTTTTCAGTAGTGTATATGAATTTTGTCGTGGCGCTTGTGTTCATTTAACTCTGAACCACTCCTAGCAGTGGAGAGGTAAGGGGAGGAGAAGGGCGTAATGTTTGAATATTGGGACTTCGCGATCTCCCCCCGCCCTTCCGCACCTTGGGTACACGTTGTATTTTACATATTTTGGATAGGCAAAGAACAAAACCCTAGCTTGTCGGGTCGACTTTAGTCAGATCCACGGAAGTACTCTATATGTATCTTTAAAAATCAACTCTCGTAATGGATAGACATTCCTCCACATCCCCAAGACAGCTAAACCATGCTGGGCAGATAACAAAGGTACTTTGACAAGTAGGCCATTACTATCAAACCGCAGTGCAAAAAGAATATTAACAGGAAAGCTAATATAAATTGGTAGGTTCCTGATGCCGTACTTTAAATGTTTGTAAGGTTCATTATTCAAAATAAATATAGTAAGTTATTTTACTGTCAAACACGCTTCAGTTTCTTTTTCTTTTCTGTATGTGTGAGTGTTTGTGTGCTTGAGCTTGTTTATTTATGTATTTTTACTCTCGCAGCTAAGTACACATTGACTTCTACTTACTGGTATTGGAATTCACTTTCACATTTTGCCTTCTCTGTCCCATTATTTAATATTTTCTTTAGTGAACATTGGATTATCTTCTTTAAAATCTTTTTTTCCGGTGTATGCGCTTTGCTTGAAAAATGCCATGGAGTAAAAGTGAAAGATCTTGCACTCATTTGCTTCAGTAGCCTCCAGGTCATATATATATATATATATATATATATATATATATATATATATATATATATATATATATATATATATATATATAAAATCACCATAACATCTTCGTGAGAATATATATAGGTACGCTAATAAATTTTAAACAGTCAAGAATTGACACGAATATGTTCAAAGGAGGGTTTATAGAAACTACTGAGCGATATCCCGGGTTATCTTTAAAAAGTAATTTACCTCCCGGATGATTTCCGTAGGTTATAGTGTTATCATGAATTAATGTTGTCCAGTCCTTTTAACTTACAGTAGCCTATGAATAACTTTATAAATAAAACAGGTATCAGGAAAGGTGTCTGGATTAAGTATGACAGTTTTAGTTGACTTGATATTATAAAAGTTCTTGGTGCGATGTTCCGAGTTTAAAAGAAAATAGAAGATTACTGTCAAGTAAAAAAAATGGTAAATTTTTCTGGTATGGTAATGAGGAGCTTAATATAGTTGTCTAGTGTTTTGGTAATAATTTTCCATACTTTGCTGAAGTCATCATTGTGAAAGAGAAATTGTATCCGTCTTTCACAGAAGTTTGATCCGATATGAAAAGAAATGATGTATCAAAACCTTTCGTTTACCATGTATTTACTATAATGTTGGAGTAAAAGGAAATAATTTTTTTAAATAGTTGTTTTATGAAATATGGATGACTTTTGTTTGATACGAATAAATATATGCTGTACAGTTAGGCGACGGTGATGACGGTAATGACTAAGGTCGTTTTACATTTCTGATTATGTTTTGACTTGAGAAATCTCTCTCTCTCTCTCTCTCTCTCTCTCTCTCTCTCTCTCTCTCTCTCTCTCTCTCTAAGAATGATAATAGTACACTTACATAAAGCCAACTGGGTTTCGGTTTTTCTTTAATTCGAACGTAGCATAGTAAGCCACTTTCGAATGTATCAAGGCCCTCGCAGGGAAGGGAGTTTTTTAATTACCGCGACCAAGCTCGTTGCAAAATTCGAAGAGTGCACACATTATATATATATATATATATATATATATATATATATATATATATATATATATATATATATATTTTATTAAACGTACACACACACACACATACACAAAACTGTCTTTTCCCTTGGAAGGAGTTAATCCACAAGGTTGTCAGCGAATGCAGACCTTACTCGCCGTTGCCTAATTTCGCTTGCAGACATCGAATAGCTTCGAATTAGGGACATTTATGCTTCCCCCAGTCAGATAATAGTGCCCTTAGTGCACATCTCGTGGTGCAGTGTCGGCGTTACCAGAGGTTTTGTTTCTTCAGTCTTTCAGTCCAACACCTCTAACAATTACTTCTTGGTGCAACTGTGTAGTTTGATCCCATTTCCACCTTTAGATCATTGTACTTCATTTCCTCCAAGATCTGGATCTTGTTATCCTGCTGTCCAACCACTCCTACTCCCTCTTTTCATTGTGTTAGGGGTATATAGCCCAAAATGGCCCTTGGCTTGGCTTTATAGCCAAAATTTCAGAAAAATCAAATGGACCCAGATTCAGAATACATTTGTGTAAATTATGTGTTACACTCTGAAGCATAAATAAGCATTGAGGACAATCATCTCATGGTTTTGACAGATATCACACATCAATCCAGAATTAAGTTGATGAAGATTTTAGCATAATTGAAGAGGCAGACGTTGTATCTATTAATAAACTTGAATATTTATATTTCTTTTGACTGTGTGGACATGAATATTTAAGTGTTGCTAGTTGCTAACCCTCTGCACTTTTTGATCATTCTTGAAAGCTGTTCAGTTACACTGTTACAGAATGTTCTGTATAAAGAAACTTCCATTATGTATATAAGACTGTTTGCATCAGCAATATTGTGGCTTTGAGATGATTGTTTTTTAGACGCTACTTATAAATAGGTCTGTGTGTACACTTGGGACTTTCTGAGATATTACAAGCGAAGTAATCTGCAACTTGTCCAAAATGTAATTTTGGAAATTACGTTGGATCTACCCGACGCTTACTGAAAGTCCGCATCTATTCCCACTTGTTGCATTTTAAAATCAAAAGAATTTTCGGTGTTCAGTAATCATTCAAATTCATGTGAAGCAGATATTAGGTACAATAATTTTGAAATACTCTGTCAAACTACCGATTGCCTTTCGCTCCTTCTGTTAGAATCTCTTTAAGCAACCAAATTACTGCCTATTACTCACACCTCTCTCTCTGTCCCCTGTTTTTCTGACAACGCCTTTGACTATTCTGTTCCCTATCAGTTAGTAGCTACACGGCTTAACAGTAAGTTTGACTACACAAAATTTTTGTGTGCATTTTTTATCCATGTTATTTCACTGAATTATGTAGTTTTGATACTTTTAGCTGTGTTTTTTATTTTACTTTTAGCTTAATGACTGTTGTGTTGCGCAACCAGATATCTTGTAAATACTAGCTACTTTTGCACATTTTTTTTATATTGTAAGAATTGACTTCATTGTAGCCCTGATGATAGGGAGGGATTCCCGAAGTGTTGGTGTAAATAAAAAGATATGATTTCCGGTCTTGTCGCTGTCCTGTTTTTTATTATTAAACTTAAGCTCGCCAGGAGCGACAACCTCACAAGTTACAAATTACATATATATATATATATATATATATATATATATATATATATATATATATATATATATATATATATATATATATATATATATATATATATATATATAATTCAATATTGGTCGTTTCCACTGAAATTTTACTCTCATAAGGTAAACGGCAGCTAAATTACTGCTCTGTTCCACAGTAATATCGGTCTCATCTTGGTCAGTATTTTATGATTAAGCTTGAAGTTCACGCCGGGGTATTAATTGTAATCCTTGGCGATTATGCAATAATCTTTCGTGTAATCACGATGGAAAGAAAGGCATGGCAGTCTTGGCAGCCAGACAGGAGGGCGAAACATCTTCCAGTGACTTGAACCGGTATTACAACAATGAAATAATTACATCCTTGATGGAGGAGGAAGGGTACAAGTCCGGTTTTCGGATTCACCGGATGCAGTCGATGACGTTGTTTATTATAGGGATTTTCTCAACTGCAATGGTGATGAGGATTAGACGTAGCCAAAGTAATAGTGATGGCGGGATGATAATGATCTTAATGATAATAGCGTCTTAGCAGCCTGATTGGTGATGCTAGGAGTGTAGTTGATGTCAGGTAATTGTTAAGTGTTAAGGCTCTCTCTCTCTCTCTCTCTCTCTCTCTCTCTCTCTCTCTCTGACGGGAAAATTTAGTTTAGGGAAAGTGCTACTAAGATAAAGCTATGGTATAGGGAGAATATATGAAAATTTTCATGCACCACTTGTACATTAAGAGTCCAACAGTTTTTGAGCTTTTGGAAAATTGATCTCCCCATGTCTGGGCTGACAAATAGCTAGAATCATGATGGACATACATACATACATACATAGACATGCATAAATACACACACACACACACGTACGCATTATATGTGTGTGTGTGTGTTTTGCTGAATTGGTATTGTATAACAATCTTATCAAAAGTGATGGTGGAAGCATGAGAATAAATACAGTATCGGATAGAGGTCGAAGGTCACTTTGAAGGGGGGTCGTCTAAATACCACCACTAATCTTTCCATAGAAGGGTTGGCCGTTTCCACAGTAATGGAACTTAGTTTCGAACTTCCAGGCGGTGAATATACACACGATTCGCTTCTATAGAAGTACTTGAATGGCTACTTAAATGTAGGATTCTATTCCAATGAATAATTTTACAAATTCGCCTTTCAATCGGGACACATTATAAATCGTAGACAGACCCACTGGACTTCTGGGGTCTGTTGCTGGTTGCTAAGCGACGATTTCTGTTACGAGGTTGGTAGTTAAATGGACGTGACCCATAGATGGTCAAGAGATCTCGTGTTACAATTGTATGTTATGAAGTAGGAATTCTGTTACAAAACTGAACATGGGTTTTACCTAAAACCCCCGTATTCGAGGTTAAAACTCAATGCTCAAGAGCAATCTGTAATCCGTCTGACATTTTGGTATTCATTTTCTGAATTGATATCATCATAAATTGATGATATCAATTTATGTTTTATATTATTAGAGGGAAGGCTATTATATTTCTATATCATCATATGTATAGTTTTGTCTATTATGACTTGCAGAATTAGACTTCCATCATACTTTTACAACGCATTATTTTACTTCATGTACTCAACGGACGTTTAGACAAAAATGAGATCATTTTAGACCTTTTATTCCAGTTATGTTTCAGTAAAATTGACGTTGTTTTTATATCTGACATGGCAAGTCTTCAAGAAATAGTTCGTTCCATTGATTGCCTCATGATTCCAGGTTGGTATCTCTGAAGCTGCTAAAAGCGACACGACAGCGAGGGAAATTTGATGGATGAACACCCCCTTTTTTGTACCGGGTTCATCGTGTTCGAGCTCCGTCTCGCCACGCTGTCGTTCCGGATGAATGAACCGTGTTCGGCAGAGCTCTGTCATGTCCATGATGTGCTTATACTTCATCTGGAATCGGGATGTGTTCGCGGTGCTGTGCCTTATGATAGTAGCTGGTTGCTTGCAATAATTGTCAGATGAATATGTTTCTTTTGGCTCTCCCTCCTTTCGTGTTTCTTTTATTTTGCACTCATTGTTAATTTTCCGTGAATATCCACTTTTCTTTTCACTTGTCAGCGTCAATGACCGTGGCAGTCACGACGCCAGATAATCCAGTCACTCAGTCTCACTTATTTCTATGATGTACGACTTAACGTATTTCTATCATTTTCTTTTCCTTTGTTCTTCACTTCAACATATAGTTTTATTTCTCCTTTAATATTCACCTTTATTTTTCACTTAATCAACGTATACCTTTATTTCTCATTTCATATCCACTTTTCTTTTCACTTAATTCTACGATTTACGTATCTCTTCTTTCTGCGTTTCCTTCTTGCTGCCATTCCTCGCATCCAAGTCCCTTGTTAGTGTTCTCGTCCGAGGAACCAGCGAACATCCGGTCTATCTCCGAGATATGAGCAGAACAAAGGTTCTCCAAAACCAGAATCGTAAGTTCACCTGGTTTCCGCCAAGGGCAAAAGGACAGCAGCCGTAGGGAGTGTCCGGAAATTAACGTTTCACACCTAGGAGTGCATTCTCCTTTCAGTCTTGCTTTCCCGAAATTCTGTAGCAAGGAGTATGTTCGTCTTGAAAGGGTTCTCTGACACTCGGTACTGAAGTCGAATTGTTGGAATCAGTTTTATAATGACTCATAATTTTTGCGTCATTTTTCCAGTTAGTTTTGTCGTTATGAAAGTTGCTTTTAACTGAATCCAATTACTGTGTCGTGAATCAAGTCCAGTACAGGTGATTTATCGCAGGATGTTGCATTGCGTTCCTTCTTGGTCGGCTTCCGCTGCATAGGACACGAGAAGTCGCAAAAAGAAAAGTAGAGTTCTGAAAGGAGTAAGGCGAAATTGCCTTTACGTGTCGAAACTCTGTGTTTATGAGACTGAAGACGAATTAAGATGAATAATCTCTCTTACGATGGAGCGTAATGGAGAAGCGACGTTCTTTGGAATCGTTCACCTTTGATCCCTTCTAAGAGACAAAGTGATTAGTAAGCATATCACGTCTCCGCTTCCGTTCAACGTAGACTTGAAATGTTAATAGTCGGGCGTCTTCTGCTGTTTGTGGAGGACGAGAGCTTCCCCCCTCCCCCCTAGAAAAATTATAATAAATAAAAGAACGTTACTAGCAATGTCGGTGTCACTCAGACATGCGTTTGCATATTAATCTAAAAGTGGGCTTTGCATGGAAGGGGGAGAGGGCCATTACGGAAAGACGAAAGGCCTTAGTTTCAAGCATGTTGTGATTCTTGGTATAAAGAAATGTTCTAACGAAGTAACCTTAATGATAATTTCTTATTACTTATTAATACAGCTCTTTTTTTTTTTTTGTCTTTCACTTTTCTTTTCCTGACATTAAATAGTACGCTTCTTCCTGGCCCCTTCCTCCGCTTCCATTCTCTCTACGTAGTCAAACCATCGCAAACAACTCCGAACAATCTTACCATTTATTCCAATACTTTTCCACTTTTATTTTTTTATATGTATTCCTTCTCCTGCCAGTTCCCATTCTATGTACTCTTTCGAGAAGAGATATTCCAAAATATATCGATGCCTTCTTCTCTACTGACTCAACGTTCATATTTCATTTGAAAACATTTGTGTCCTTTGGTAGTCATCATTCTTAAATTGATATGTTAAACACTGACATACAAATACTTTCCATGTAACAGAATACATAAACAGTATTCATATATGAATTCGTAAATGCTGTTTAGATTGGTATACACTCTAAATGTTTCCACATATAATGAGTGCTCATAATTATTTCTACGTACCGATATATTGTGTCGGCTCTAAAGCGCATTATACACGCACAATCCTGTATACATACATACATACATATACGCACAAACAAACACACACACATATATGTGTGTGTACACTATCAAGTATCTTCTGATTAATTATTCGAACCAGTTTAGTGTTTTAAATCGTCAGTCAATATCATCTTCGTAGGGGTGATTTTTGCCCGAAGGATCCGTCAGTAGCTACGAGTATAATATTAGTGTAGAGAATGTGTTGAAAAGAGAGCTGAAGCATCTATCACTGACGGATGCGGCCAAAGTCTTAGAAATTAAGGGAATGGCGCCTTAGCATAGCAGACAGAAGGGAAGTTAAGAATGTTTACAGTATAATTACAACTTGCGTCCTTTTTAGGCCACTCGGAATGCTCTGAAGATAATGGTGGTTACTTAGAGGAATGGGCTTCGTCATTGTCATATAGGGAGAGAAAAGGGTAACTCATATGAATTACTACGGGAGCTGAGAGACGGACTGGGTCCCGCGCATGTTCAGCCTTGGCACTCAAGAGATAATTGAATTACTTAATGGAGAAAATGGATTTGTCAATTCAGATGACAGAATGCACGCTTCTGGAAGGAGAGAAAAGTAGGGCTTTAGTTTCAGCAATTACGCAGAATAGAAGTTATATGAAGTGTCAAAATAATTAACGATTTTTTTTTTTTTTTTTTTTTGCTGAGGCTTGTTTATGAAGTGTGAATTAATTTTTATTCTTGTCATCATTATCATCATCTTAGTTCCTCGTTGGACGAGTCGGTAGAGTTCTCAGCTAGCACCCTGTTAGGCCCGAGTTCGAGTCTCTAGCCTGCCAGTGAAGAATTAGAGGAATTTATTTCTGCTGATAGAAATTCATTTCTCGGTAAAATGTGGTTCGGATTCCACAATAAGCTGTAGGTCCCGTTGCTAGGTAACCAATTGGTTCTTAGCCACGTAAAATAAGTCTAATCCTTCGGGCCATACCTAGGAGAGCTGTTAATCAGCTCAGTGGTCTGGTTAAACTAAGGTATACTTAACTTTTTTCGTCGTCGTCGGCGTCGTCTCCCACACCGGTTGACGCAAAGTGCCATTGTGAAATTCCATCGTTCATGTTCTTCCTGCGTTTTATCTTCCACAAATCCACCTTTTCTGGGGCCCAGCTGACACCCATCACTTAATATTTTCCCGGGCTAGTACGAAGGACACGGCCAAGCCGACTCCTTCTCCACTTCATCCTTATCTCATCTACATAGGGAACTTCCGTGATTTCCCTTATAGTATCACATCGGTTTGTATCTTGCCGTACTTTTCATAAAGCTCTGTGCTCAAACCAACAACATATTTTGAGTTTAGTTTCATTGCCATACCATGCTTTATGTTTGTATAGCAATTCAAAACGTAGTAGGTTTGATAGATAAT
This sequence comes from Macrobrachium rosenbergii, assembly GCF_040412425.1. Lineage (NCBI taxonomy): Eukaryota > Metazoa > Arthropoda > Malacostraca > Decapoda > Palaemonidae > Macrobrachium > Macrobrachium rosenbergii. The sequence continues at coordinate 43,783,109 of NC_089787.1, forward strand.
TTTATTATATGTATTTTCAGTGTATTCGACTCCCAAATCTTATTACGTTTGCCCTTTGTTTGATTTGCTTTTTCTGTCTTTCACAAAATTCCAACCTAGGCACGGCGTACTTGATATTTTTTTCGCAAATATTTGAAAGATTTAACCTTGTTAATCCTCTCTTCATCTACTGTAATGTAATAGCAACCCTTTGCGCGTACTCTGTCCTAGTTACTTTTGTATTTCTTAGATTTATTTTGAGTCACGTCTCTCTAATATATGGTGCTTTCTACTGAGCAAGCTTTGTAAATCTTGTGGTGCTTTGCTGGTTAAAACAGCATATTGTAAGTCTGTCAACTTTGTATAATTTCTCCATTGTAAACCTTCTCTTTCAGCTTCGACAAATTTTTTTTCATAATAAAATTCTTGAGAAGGTAAAGGAAAAAAGGTGAAATAGCATTCCTTTGCTACACCTCTATATTTTCTATAAATTCACCTGACAAGACCTCATCAGCTTAACTTAGCTTCTGCCTCGCCCATGGATAATTTCAGTTGGGTTTATATATTTAAGGGGAATGCCTTACTCACGCATGACCTTTGATATTGGTTTGTGGTCGCAGTTAAATACTTTATCTTAATCAACAAAAGTCATTTGAAGGGGGTTTGTAAGTTGCATTTACTGCAGCACAGTATCTTAAGACAAATATATGACCTTTGTAAATCCTGCCTTTTCTAAAACCAGCTTGTTCATCGCTAACCTTTTTTATCAGTTTCTTTCTCCAGCCTATTGAGCATAAGCTTACTGAATATTTTCATTACCACATTCAGTCAAGTAATTTTTTTTTTTTTCGGTACCGGAACTATAACTTCTAATTCCCAATAATCAGAATTTATTTCCACTTTCCATGTTCTGCAAATCAGCCATTTCGTTTTCAACTGAAGTCACCGTGCAATGATTTCATCATAACAGGATGTTTTCCATTTACTAGGTTTATCATTGATTTCGCTTCAAAAACCCTGAACTCGTTTATAAGTACTTTCCAGTCTTTGTCAGTTTCTTGTACAGTATATCAGTCAGATTGTCGCGGTCACATCTCTTTTTCATAACCTCACAAACTTGTTCCTCCCAGATTTCTTATTTTCCTTTTGATACTATTAATAATATGTAATGACCCATCCCTCCTTTCGACAGCTATTTTAGTCTTTTTTTTTCAGCTGTTTCATTCATAATTCCGAGAGCTCTCCTATCACATGTGTCCTCCCTAAATGCATGGCTTTGCCAGCATCACCTTGTTTGTCCAGATATTTTCTCGGACGTCCTCTTGATTTTCGTTTAGCTTTAGTACTTAGCACGTCGTACTGCCTGAAATTTGTGTACCTGTACCTTTTTCATTTGTCTCTTTCTTTATTGCATATCAGTTTTCATCAGACATCCAAGGTTTCCGTCCAGTTACCCCACATCCCAGTTCCTATTTTCCAGAAGATTCATATACATTCTTGATATTAAATCCGTCCTAATTGATTGGCTGCTTCTCCTCTGATATGGTTTCTGAAACTACAGATCTATTTCAAAATTCATTTAAAAAAGCTTCTTGACGTTCATCGTCTAGAAGAATTACGATATCAAGCGTTGATACTTTGTTGATTTTTTTTTTTGTTGAGTGCTTTTGAGTTCAGCTTTAGTGTAGCAGTGACAAGTTTATGGTTACTGACGGATTCTGTTCCTCTGTATTTCTTAACACTGTTCGGTGTTCTTTTCGTATTATTATTGCGCCTTATTTTTATATTCCTGTGAGTTAGAAATTTTGTACGTATTTGATTGAATGAATTTATATGTGATTTTAATGTTAAACTTATTATTTATTTTGCTTGATTAGAGGCTGAGGCAGCTATATGATGTTTAACGATATTTCTTTTTATTAAAGTATAAAAATTGATCATAATTTTGAGAAATCTGAACAGGCCATTAAAAGGTATTTTATACTCAGGAGGTGAAACCGAAAATATAATTGTATGATTTATTGCAGCTATGTATAATTGTAAGATTTTTTAAGACCCGTCGATTGTATCTGCCTTTCCCTAGAAGTGCGTTAAGGAATGCAAAATTACGTGAAGAAATCTCTTGTTGTGTTTGTTTCATGTATTTATGTGGAGGGCTTCTTCCTGCTTATATCCCGCTAAGAGTCTTATGTCAGGTAGGTTAATACTGGTTGCACAGACGAAAATCGTCGCATTATTTCGGCATTATAAAAAGTCGCATAATATTTTCAAGAAAGCATGGAATTTCCGAAGTCATCGTCTTCCTCTTTGTCGGTTTACGTAATGTTGAGGGATGGACAGAGATGACGTTGCGCCATTGTACAGCCTATAACGTACAACTTCCTCAAGTGATAATTGGATTATTATGGGTTGTGAGTCTTGTTAATGTGTTCATGCTCATCTCAAAGACGTTATTGCTAATATGACGGTATACAAGCATTCATATGCAACACGCTCAAGAGGTAATTGACTTTCAAAAAAAAGTCTTCCACATAATTTAATGAGGATACGAGAAAAATACAGATCGAAGAGAATAATACATGAAGCATGTGTGATGCGCAACTTAAAAATGGTGTCTCACCGAAAATACATCATGTTCCCTGTGTACTTGGACCAGGTATTGTGACTGCCATTGCTCATCTTCATAATGTATTGAGGTGCTTATGAACTAACTCACTGTGGTTAAATGATTCCAGCAATGAAAGGGTGTCACAGTAATCAAGGTCATCAACAATTTGGACCTGGTTAGGGTTAGGAGGGGGCGGGGTAGAATGTTGTGGTAGTTTGTATTTGTCTCTGCTCTTCGTTGTAGGGAAGAAATGCCGGGCTCTGCCTGGGTTTTGAGCTGCTCTGCCCTACAGCGTCAAACCAGCCACTATTTGCCTTTATTGGTCTCCTCAGCCGGAGTGAAGAATGTAAAAAAGCCAGAATGAAAAATGGCGTGATTCTAGAGGAGCTGGTGGACTTCATCAGAGAGAATATAGCCTTCGTGTCGACGTTAAAAATAACACTCATTACTCTCAGCCTCCGGTCAGTTCAAGAGAAAACGGCGTTGTCCTGAAGGAGTTTGTCTTGACGATATTTTTCACTTTCTCAGCTTGTCTATGGTGGGACCATTGTCGATTCCGTTAGGGCTCTCAGTTTCTCCTGGCGAAGAGTTTTTACTTTTTTGTATGCGCTACCCAAAAGCAGCTAAATTCATAACCGGTGGGTTTTGCAACGTGTCCAAGGGTAACTTAGGCAGATCTTTGTGCTGGTCATTGTAGCTTATAACTGAGTTTTATAGGATACTTGTGCATCATACATTTTGATATGGTGTTAATGTCATACAATATCTGTCTCGTCAGCTGAATTACGGCCTATCTTATACGAAGTCCCCTCCTACTTATTTACAGCTAATGAAATCATAGTTGTCGCTATAGAGGCTCCACTGCCATATTCTTTGAAAATTCAGTTACACATCAGGTGCAGTGTATTATTAAGTTTCATCGAGAAAATACTACTTTTACTACTGAAAATTTTCTGTTATTCATCTGATAGCTACACTGCAAATGATGAAAAGATCTTTCAGTTCTGTTTCGTTTTCATTTGCATTTCCTGTTTGAAGGCTATTGATATTTCACATTTATATCGCTTTAGCTGATGAACACTTTTATTTTCTCTTGTAGATTCTGGGAAATTTGTCGTGAAAACATTTTATGACACTTAGGCTTTTTTTTGTCCTTAGGTAAATCCATAAAATCGACACCAGAACGTATAGTTATTCCATAATTTCGAAAATTTTAGTCCTAACTGCTGAAGTTAGAGGCCTACTAGCAGAATCGTCTTTAAGAAATAATATGCAGCGGGTGTTACAGTGTACTTCTGAAATTATAGGGAAACAAAGTAAATATTTTGTTACCGAATAAGGGGAGCTAGAACTCTAAGCTCTTACTATTTAGGAAGCATCGGAATGCGACCATGGTACAGACTGTGTTGAAGGGGTGGACGTTTGGATGATGAGGTGTGTGAAACACTTTTTTTGGATGTTTTAATTTGTCAGTAAAGATGGTTCACCCTAAATTCATTAGTTGAAGAATGAATGTTGAGGTGGATATTCGTCTTCTCCGAAGGAACTCCATATGGAGATCGAGATGCGTGATTATGTGTGTGTATATGTATATATATATATATATATATATATATATATATATATATATATATATATATATATATATATATATATTATATACTATATATATATATATATGTATGTATACTCATATATATATATATATATATATATATATATATATATATATATATATATATATATATATATATATATATATATATATATATATATATATATATATATATACACACACGAATTTCTGCCATATACACTCTAACATTTTTATTTTTACGAATATTAAGCCACAAATATCGTTTAATATCCAGTTCACCATAACGCGGGATTACTGGCACCCAAATGGAATTTTATAATTATTAAGCATTTCGCTACCAGTGGGATTCGAACAGCTGCCTGGTTTAGAAACAACGATGTATAGGGGCTTGTGACCACTGAGCTATCAAGAGCCATCTCTTGATGTCTCAGTGGTCAAAATTCATTGTGCAGTGGTGCGAATCCCACTTTTAACGAAGCACTTATTATATATGATTCCCCCTGGGTGCCAGTTATTTCCAAGGTGCCGTGAATTAGATATTAAACGATATGTGCGGCTGACTAAATATTGTGAATACACACCCACACGAATATATATACGTATATATATATATATATATATATATATATATATATATATATATATATATATATATATATATATATATATACATATATATACAGTATATAATTATATATGATTTTACTTTAGCAGCTCTTGCATCATCTACTTACCTATTCCACACCGTAGCTATTTTTTTTATTTTTTCAATATATCTTAATTCTCTGTTAATTACAGTTGTATTCACCAGGGTTTGGATGAATGCCTCTGTAAAGTTAGAAGCATAAAATTATAATTTTGGGCTTTCAATTGATCTTTTACTCATGCTGTTCTCTTATATCCCATGTGTAGCATTTTAGGATTGCTTTCAAGGTCTGGGTCTGTTAACCCGGTTATTATCAGAAGTGGAGGTGCTACTTGCTTTTTAACGTGTTTATTTCCCAGTCCTTTTATTCGTATGCAAAGTTTACGTCTCGGTTCATATTATTCGTTTTCTTTCTTGCGCGGTGTTTGGGCCATCACGAAGCGCTCTCGTGGATATACTTTTACTCTTGAAGTAGTTCCTGTGCTGTTATTAATTATTCATGTAAGCCAGTCACAGAAGTATTTTCTTTCGCGTTCCATCTTCGTTTCAGTTTTTTGCTGCAATGATACGACATATCTCGATTTGAATCACAGAGTAACATAAGTATACGAAACTGTCTTCCAGGAGAGTATCTTCTTTTTCTAATGTCGTGATAAGACTGTAATTGTTGAACCTGCACCTTCCTTAGATTCTAAACCTCCAAGGCACTCCCGACTGCTCAAGCGTCAAGTGAAGACTAGATGCTCATGTGTATAATAATGCTCGAATCTCGTAATCTCACCAAAGCCATAAAACTGAGGTGTTTATTGGGGTTTTAAGACTGATAATATACTTGTCTAATCTGCAACTAGCTTATTATCTTGCAAAGCACTTTATCGTCAATATCGTGAGCTGGTTTAGTAGCGTTATCAAAACAAATCCTGGTTTTACCGTTGGGATTAGGCTTGTTGAAGAGTTGCTAAACGCTTCAGGTAATACTTTCAGAAATCTCATGCATCGAAAAACGGCCGTAACAAGAAGGACTATACCGTTAGTTCTCGAGGTTTTCGTTTTAAGTGGCAGTCACAAGCACGCTCGGAAGGCTTCTGTGATCCTAGTTTAATTCGTCTGTCGCTCCCACCAGATTTTCTAGTCTTGTGTAAGCTCATGAGCATTGATTTTTGGGATAAGGTTGCCAGCCCATGTCAGAGACATTATTACAGTATAACGTTACTCTGCTTTCTTTTGTCGAGGCTTGGCTTGTACAGTAGTCGTTCCATCCTTTCCCAAATATTTCTCTCTGTGTGTAGAGGACCTCGAAGGAATTGTCTGATGAAACACAGGTTATGTTTGGACTCGACGTGTATCCAGATTCAACGTAACAACTGTTTGTATTGAGTATTTATTTATTTGTTTATTTTGCATCAGGGCCTGTCCAAAGAACTCGCTCTGTGATGTTAAACGGTGTCGGCTTGTTGTCTTTGTAATCATAAAATACAAGACTCCAGTGGTTCGCAGTCGGTGAGTCACAATTTTTTTTTTTCCTTTTTTGGGTGTGTGAGGGAAGGGGCTGTTGCGAGGTTGTATGGGTCGTGGAACCTATATTCTGAGTAAGTCCGAATCTTCGAGAATCAGGCAAGGACAGGCTGTTTGTTGAGAAGATGCCATCAACTTGGCTTTAGAAAATACACAAGCACGAATCTCCGAGGTTGCTGTAAAGATGTAACGAGAAGAAGAAGTCACTTTAAATTTAAATTTTGCTAGCTAAAGATATGATGAAGGGTGAGTTTATTGATTCTCATATGGTCAGTTTACCATAAAATTTTCAGTATTATAAAGTTCAGAAGGTACTCAGATAAAGCTCTTCATGATTTGATTATTTTCTGATTTTTTTTTTATCATGAGCGTGTGACCTGAGGTGGCAGGTCTTTTGAGTACCGTATTAGAAAGCTTCGGTCTAAAAAGGCAGTAAACCACTGTAGAACCATCTTGGTAAGATATATATATATATATATATATATATATATATATATATATATATATATATATATATATATACATATACATATACATATACATATATATAATTATGCATGATTTTTTTGCAAATTCCTATCTTATTGTTATGAACTTTACTTAACAAACATTTTGCCAGTTACTGTTACTGATCTCTCAGTACGTACACAGAAAAAAGTAATTTTGAGTTTTACTTTTTACCTCATTGATGACGTTTAATTTTCCATCGGAAAGAGCAAGACGGCTCTGCTATATATTACAGAAATTTCCCCTCAAATATTGTTAATAACGCCTCGCAGATGTCGTATTGTGAATTTTGAAATTTTCTTTGGCTAGTTAAGACTATTAAATTACTCACATTTCGTATGTGCAGTGGTTAACTTCGATTCTTTTAAAACAACTGATCCAACTGAATCCTTTTAGTCGAGTTAACCTTTTCATTAGACTGGCTAATTATCGGTTATCTGGTACTATAAAACCTTGGACATACAGTACTGACGCTGAGTAGTCAGTTCGAGATCATCAATACTTCAGTTTAAATAAGACACAGGGAGGCACCATAATATATAATGAAATGAATTTCGTTTGAGTAAACATTAAGACTTTGTTTGGGGAAAAATTAAATCTCATTGGTCACAGCCATCATTAGCTTCCGTGTTGGTATCTATTCAGTGGTGGGCATTAGAGCATCCCTGTGTCAACATGACAGCGGAGGGGCATTAACTGCCCATTTGGGGTCCACGTGTTACAGAAGTGTGTTTTAGATTAATGGGCCGAAGGGCTGATGCGGTCGGAGTGCTGCCATTGGTTGGATTCTCAGGAGGTGTGACTTTTGCAGGCTCCTCCCACTTTGGCCTGGCGGGCAACTGGGGCGGAACTGAAGGTCAGCTCTGACCTTAGGTGGTGCTTGGGGGTGGGGCAGTGGCCGACTCACGGTCGTTCGGGAGAGTGAGGCAATTAGAACAGGATGGGAAGAGGTATTATCCGCGGTTTTCTCATCCATAATTCTCCTATACCCATTCTCTTTTGTTTACTTCCTCTCTCTCTCTCTCTCTCTCTCTCTCTCTCTCTCTCTCTCTCTCTCTCTCTCTGACACTCCAGTTACGTCACATTCCGGTTCCCCTTCCCAATGCCCTCTCTTTCTCTGTCGATGTCCCCCCCCCCTTCCCCCCTCCCCTCGCTCACATTCACCTTGCCTAGGGTCGCCACGTCACCAGTTGGTTTGTTGGTGAGTTGCCATTGCAGGGGGTCATCTCATCCACCCAGAGGCGGAGAGGCCCTGGCTTCCCTGGCAGGAAATGGCGCGGATTAACCACTGTCTTCCAGGAAAGCGTTAAAAGAAAATGAATGCGTGTGTCAAGCAAGTGTCGTCTTTTCGCTGGAGATGACTTGAGGTCAATGGTGCTTGCAACGTGGTGGCCGCATCTAGCCGTAGAAATTAAAACTGTCAAAGGACAAGGAAAAGGATTCTAATCTTAGTAAGACTTCCAGAGATGGGGAAGGGAAGTTAATTTCATGCTCACTGAATGTTATTGTTCCTGTGTAGTGGGAAAGAAGTTAATGTTGCGTTCTGTGAGGAATAAACAGATAACGACGATAAAGTTCCCTTAGAAAAATGTTATTTTCTCCAAGTTGTCATTCTTCTTATTCTGTCATGCTTAGTGAAATGTATTCCATGAATCTTCAGAAGCTTGTTATGGTTGTATCTATCATATTACCTTCGAGTTTAAGTAACGGGAGTAGTGCTGCTGCTATTTCTACTTGCATAAGTATACCTTAGTTTAACCAGACCACTGAGCTGACGAGCAGCTCTCCTAGGGCTGGCCAGAAGGATTAGACTTATTTTACGTGGCTAAGAACCAATTGGTTACCTAGCAACGGGACCTACAACTAATTGTGGAACCTGAGCCACATTATACCGAGAAATGAATTTCTATCGCCAGAAATAAATTCCTCTAATTCTTCATTGGCCGGCCGGAGACTCGAACTCGGGCCTAGCAGAGTGCTAGCCGAGAAATCTACCGACTCGTAAAGAGGTTCCAGATATAGAAGTATTTCGAATTTCTAGGTCGTAAAAATCTCAATATTCAGTGAAATTAGAGAGTGGGAGGAGCATCATAGCAGTCATTGGTCGATGGGTTAAATTTGTCGAGAAAAATAAAAAAAAAGATGGGATACTAGATTTACGATCTAAGACCAATTAATAAACTCAATCACTTCTCTTATTCTTTGGGCACCACTGTGACCCATTGTTGCTTGCATCATACCCTCTCATCATATTTGGTTTTGTTTTACATAGAATAGTTACCATTTTATTGGAAGTGTCATCCTTATTTTTGACATGTTTGCAAGTAGTATGACGAAGGTTCCAAGTGATATCTTAAGAAATTTTTTGTTTCATTCCCAGTCGGCAGTGCATGATCGGGTTATTGGCGCCAGCAGTAACTCATTTCCGTCTTAGTTTGAATTTCGTCCGAAATGTGGCCCGAGAGGAGGTTTAAAGTTCTTTTGTTTAGCTGCCTAATTTTGTTCAGATATCCCTCTGCGATTAAGTGTTAACATTGAAGGATCACAAGGAAGCGGAATTTATCTATGCACATTGTTTCTAGCATATTGTAAGCCCCAAGAATTCAAACTACTTATGTAATTTCGTGGAAGCGCCTTCGCTGTTTATGGCTCCACCTGCTGTTCACGCTTAATAGCACCCCGTGTAAGTGGTCAAATCACTTAGGAAGTTTTTAGCTTGGTTGTAGATATTCTATTAACACTCCCTTCCCTCAGTCCACTTCCTTGCTCCAAGCTTTTAACAGCATAAGACTACGTGATTTGCCTTAATTTACTCCGAATTTATGGTGGCACGAATGGTGCTCTTTATGATCATAAATGTTATGTGACGATTATATTCGTTTTAGTATTGCGCTCACGGAAGTATTTGACGTCTTATATCTGTTGCTGGAGGTATTTTGATATTGTAAGTTGATCATGTTGTTTGATTTTTGCTTTCTTCAAGAAGTTTTTCCAGGGTTGCTTTTCTTGTGGGAGAGGCCACCTATCCCACTACTGCTGTTCACCCACCTTTGACCCATAATTGTTGAGCGTTAAGTTTAACCTGAGGGGGAAATTGCTATGTTGAACGTCGTGCTTCTTTCTGGTATGATTTATAATTTTTAAGTAGTATGCTGAGGACCGTCACCTCCTAATAATGTTCAGTAATGAAATGCACCTCATCGCACTCATTTGCGGATATAAGAAATGACGTACTTTGCGCAAGTTGGTAGAGGCTTTCATCTAGGAAGTTATATTTTTGGAGAAAATTGGTTGATGAAGAGGCCCAAAGTAGTGTTTCCGCGTGAAGGCTCGTAGGATCTCAGAAAACGATTTTAGGCATATGTACACACACATATATATATATATATATATATATATATATATATATATATATATATATATATATATATATATATATATGTATGTATGTATGTATATGTATGTATGTATGTATGTATGTATGTATGTATGTATGTATGTATGTATTTTTTTCTTTTTTTGCGTAAGACTAGATTTCTTCTTGTTTGCTGTTGACAGTACAGAAGCAATGGTAGAGGATGAAATCCAGGTCCGATGAATTTGCAAACAATTCCTCATAAACAACAAGTGAAGCATTATCTACGGTGTATCGCCCATGAATGGTAAAGTCCCTTTCCCGAAAATATACTGAGCCATTCACTCTCACTATGAATATGCATGGCTTCAGGCTTCTTGTTTGGAAGACCTCGTCTTTCAAGCAACACACCTTCTGCATGAATGATGCACCCGGCCATTATTGCAGTATATGTCATTTGCCCGATTTTTTAAAGCTCGGGTGCGATAGACAGTTTTATTGATATCATTGGATCCATCTATCCTACCGGAGCTTTAAGAAATCCTTTGCTTACCTTTTACAACCTTTTCGTGACGTCGTTAAGTGATCAGTCGTATTTTTAATCATAGTCGAAGATGTCATACTTGCCAATAAACTGGATAACAGTAATACTGAATGACCTATATATTTTGTGATGCCATGGGAAAGATACCAGGATAATATTATGGGAAATTATAGTAGAGGGATGGGCTATGAAAATTATTTACATTGATACATTAAAGTCCTTGGAATAATTTCAAGAAATGTTATTGAAGGGAAGTTCACACATTGAAGAAAGTCTTCACCGTACCAAGAGGAGCGTGTCAACAAAAAACTGCTCTATAAAATTACAGTGATTTTTTTTCTCTTTAATCTTCTAATTGATTGCAAGGTTGTCACTTCCGAAATTTAAAAAGGAAAAGAAAAGAAAAACCGTACCGTCTGGAGAGATACTGCGTACAAATAAACAATCACGTCTGTATGCTGTGGCTGAGACCGCCGACATTTGTATTCAAGTTCGATTCGTGTAAGATTTCATCTGAATGCATTATGTTTCTTGATAGCGTTCAATTAGCGGCACTTAACGCGTCTTTTTTTCTCTCTCTCTCTCTCTCTTTCTTTATCTTCTGTGTTCGTCATTTTCTTATTAGGACCCCCACCGTCACTCCCACAACATTCGTCTTTGAGAAGGCAATTGTGTACGTACATATGAGTGTGTGTGTGTGTGTTATTTGTTTAATGGCTGGGGGTGAGGTTTTCAGCCTAGTCAATGGCACGCCTCGTCGTCACGACTCGACCAGATAAGCTGTGATTCATCCCGCTCGCGCGTGGACCATTAAAAGACCCGAAGCATGAAGAAGAAAAAATCAATGAGGTAAGTGTAATAATGTTACTCACAAGAGGATTACGGGAGCCGCTGACAAAGGCGTGACTCGACGCATTCCGGTAGAGCCCCTTCGGCGTCGTCGGGCGCTGCCCCAAGCCAAGGGAGATGGACACCCAGAATGACGGATATGGTCCCTTCTGTTGGGATCGAGGATCCCGGTGAGACTAATTGTTCCTGGATAAAGCGGTTTCCTTTTGTCTGCCCGTACGGTTGAGTGGACGTGTCCGCTCCGTAGGTAAATGAAGTGTTTGAGATGCAAATATTGTCGTGGTTGCGACCACTTGAATACGGATCTCTTTTGATTCGTCTAATAATCTGCTTCCTGGTATGACAGTCCTGGAACTAGATTAAGGAACTTTTCGGTGTTTGCTTTCTGTGGGTGATCCATTATCACGTTGAGTGTCTGCCTAAATATTCTGACTTTTTTGTACATAATTATTTTTTTATTTTATTTCAGCGTTTTACGTATGTTAGTTACAAAGCTTAAAATTTGGCAGAGTATGGAATTACTTATGAATTTTTACGCAAATTGTTTCTAGGTATTTCTTATAGTATCTCGGAATTGTATATTATGTGTAAGCCAGTTATATACTAAACAGTTTTTAAGCATTAAGTTAGATTAATAATTAAAAATGAATTTTTAAAACTACATCTAATTTAGGTTAGGTTATTGGTACTGCCATAAACTTATTGTAGTAATACCCGTATTTTACCTGCTTAGGCTAAACACTTAGCCAGAAAAGGGACCCGTGCTCTGTAGAATACCTACTACATGTGTCGAATATTGTTTGTTACATATTTTGCCGCTACGTATATATGGTAAACTATACAGTTCTTAAGTATGTACACAATGCTTGATTATATTATGTATATATATATATATATATATATATATATAAATGAATATAATATATATATAAATAATATATATATATATATATATATATATATATATATATATATATATATATATATATATGTATAAATATGTATATATATATATATATATATATGTATGCATGTATATTCATGTACTTTATGTATGCATGTCATGTATATAAAGGAATTACTTTGTAAGGTGGGGTACAAATTTCATCTAGATGCCTGGCTTTTGATAAATAAAAAAATCATATACACCAAATGCGAACCGTAAATTCATAAAATTATACACCCAAGTCATCTCCTATTACCACCTGCGTTCAGGGCTCTCCTTCACCAGCTGTTGAAGGATTAAAATAGAGTAATTAATATTGCAGCTGGGCACATAAATGTATCCGGACTAGTTGAATGCGTAAGAGGCTGCGCATAAGAAATAGGTAACGGATGCAGCGACTTCATTATGATACAGCTTTAGATACTAGTGCTGAATGTCTCGCTTGACTTGGCTTGGCTTGCATTTCTCTATTTATTTATTTATTTATTAATTTTTGTGTCGAAGTCTCATATTTAAATTGCTCCTTGATTTTCTCTGTCTTTACTGCTTGATATGAATTCATGGAAGAAATAACAGCCAACCATACAAAACTCCAACTGGAAATGTCTTCAGGAATTAGGAACTGCTGTGAACATTCACATACTGAGGCCGGCACCAAACGAAAGAGGAAAAGAGGAAGGTTAACCGTAATGCTCACTCCCTTGACTAGCAAAGAATGTCTTTAATGAAACTCACAACAGAGCATGACGCCATTGGAAATAAGCCACCTAGATGCTCTAGGTCCTAGGACCTCACAATTAAGTGATTAAAAGAACAGATGAATTCATCAGGTTAACTGCAGTGGAATTGGTGTGGTGGCAGTGACGGCTAAATGTCACCTGCTGAGGAACCTGATTAACTTTTTCATACAGGAACTACTTAGGCATGAATGACACTGACATGCCTAGTGTTGATTTGACATGTGGTATGTCGTCTGACGCCGAATGGCAAAACTTTTGATTTATTAACCTTGGCCGTTTAGAATGTTAACCATGCGAATGGCGTTCAGAAATTCCGAGAATGTAGCATCGAATACAGCTCGCATCATAAGCACCTTACCTTTATTAAGGTAACCACGGTCGCAAAGGTCTGATTTCAGCGAATTTCATCGGGAAATTCAGTGAAATCATCAGAGGCAACACCATTTAAAACGGCAGTTATATTTGTACAAGGCTATCCTTTTTTAGTTTTTTTTTTTTTTTTGGCGTTTTTATATGCAAAGGGTTAGCTGTTTGGTTCTTATGCTATGCCACCCTTTTGAGGTAAGTGCTAATCGTTCATTTCCTATTGTTAATCCTATATTTGGATTCCATTTGACGAACATGTATGTCACGTTTTTATAAACAGTTGTTGCAAATGATTAAAGATAAAGATTGAAAGGGGTTAATACAGTAGAATCTCTGGAAAATTGTTGAGGTTCATTGATTTTGCTTTTTCATTAGCCCAACAACTTTCACCAAAGTATTTAGGAACAAAGATTTTCCACAAAGGTTTCCACTGCAGTTAAGTGGTCCTTGTGGTTAAGTAAGATTCCCAGGTTTTGAAGTCCCCTGGCCAGGAAGGGTATGATGCTCTAGATTGGGTTAAAGTATGTTAGTTTAACATGCACTCCTTGCTGCACCTTTGTCACACTTTTTACCCAAGATTAAGGGCCCAAGTCAGGTTAGGTGTGTGTGTGTGTGTGTGTGTGTGTGTGTGTGTGCTTTCTGTATTTAGTGATTCCACACATGAACAGTGCTTTCTTTTGATGCTTCATCATTGTTTCTTGGCACTGTTCACATGTTTAAGTTTTCAAGTTTTTGTCTGTTACACGTTAATAAACGACGAAAATATAGAGATGAATTTTGTACATAGTATGTGTTATGAAAGAATTGTAAGGGTGAGAAGTATGGGGATATGACATGGTAAAAGGATTAGTATAAGTGAAAGGATTGAATACGTGTTTTGAGATGGTTTGCTTATGTGGAAAGATTGGAGTGGTGAAAATTTTGTACATTTGGAAAAATTTGGGAATAGATCGAAGAGAAAGATTCAAAAAGGAATGTAGAAGGAACACTCGAGCTACCGACCCCTTAGGAATATGGGATTAAGGTCGCACGACTCGTAAGGGAATGGATAGCCAGTGTGAACGTTACAGAAAATGGGGGGGCTCACCTCAGCGTCGAGGTAGCGTGAGAGTGCGGGTAAGATAGAGGTGAGTGGCGCAGTCTGTGCATATAGCTTTGGATTGCTACTGGTGAGTTTTATATGTACGTGTATGAAGCGGTTAGTGTTGACGAATTTTCTGCTTATAGTATTCAACGCCGTGGGGAATAGTGTCGTCAGTGCAGTTCACGCGGTGTACTTAAGGCATTACTTAAGGTTCACTGCAGAATCCCTTCGGCCCCTAGCAGTTCTTCATTGGAGGGGTGGGTAGAGCTTTCGGTTAGCACGTTGTTGGCCCAGCGTTCGACTCTCCGGGCGGCCAATGAAGAATTAGAGGAATTTATTTCTGGTGATAGAAATTCATTTCTCGTCATAATGTGGTTCGGATTCCACAATAAGCTGTAGGTCCCGTTGCTAGGTAACCAGTTGGTTCTTAGCCACGTAAAATAAATCTAATCCTTCGGGCCAGCCCTAGGAGAGCTGTTAACCAGCTCAGTGGTCTGGTTAAACTAAGATATACTGTTTTTTTTTCGGCCCCTAGCTGCAAACCCTTTCATTCCTTTTGCTGTATCTCCGTTCATATTCTCTTCCTTCCATCTTGCTATCCACTCTCTCCTAACAATAGTTTCAGAGTGCAACTGCGAGATTTTCCTCCTGTTTCATCTTTAAAACCTTTTTACTCTTAATTTCCCTTTCAGCGCTGAATGACCTCTTAGGTCCCAGCTCTTTGCCTTTAGCCTAAATCTTATATTCCATTCCATTCCATTCAATTTCTTATAGTATTCATCAACCATTAGTATACATGTTTGTGTTTGATTACCATAGTATAGTGATAGAGCACTGAATTGCCATTCACTAGGACAACTAGCAGTGAATGAGTTTCAGCTTCAACTCAGTTCGAGAGAAGGACATTGGGCAGGTAACCTGATCTCTAGCAGACTTGCTGACAACCGAAAGTCGCTAGCCCCTTAGCGCCACATGGCAAAATGGGATAAAGACGTATTTTGGGAATAAAATATATATTTTTGGAGTGACTTTTGTTTAGCTTGGGACTTTTGCTTTAACAATAGTTTTCCATCTAGTAAGTAATTATTCAGTGATTTGAAATGTTATCATTAAAGACCTCAGTTAGGTGTGCGATTGTACTTTTGGTTATTTACATGTACATGTACTTTATAAATAATTTATAAATATAAATTATGGGAGCTCTTAACCCCATCAGAAATTATTTATATAAAACCCCGTATAGCTAGGAGAATATATATATATATATATATATATATATATATATATATATATATATATATATATATATATATATATATATATATATATATATATATATATATATATATATATTTAAAGCACTCACGTTTTGGTTGCTGAGGGTTCTGTTCTTCAGGTAGGAAGGCTTTGTCAGACACGAATAATGTTTATACTTCTTAATAAAATCATAATCAGCACTAGAATGTTATCAGCCTTGGCTTAGAAAAAAAATTATACATCTGAAAAAATAAAAATATTTAATTATGTATAAATATATTGAAACTAAGTCTCATTTTTAAACAAAATATTTTGCAGACAAAATGACCACATCATTCAATGACAGTATTTTTTCACTTGAACATAAAACACTTTTCTCTTCAGCTAAAGAAATACTATAAAATTGCATTATTGGAATGAAAATTACATTTTAAATTGCAAGGAAAGTCCTTATTTATCCAGATGCAATCAAGGCAATAATTTGCAATCAAATAGTACGCTTACAGGCTGCTTTGGAGTTGAGGGTAAATATCCGCTGCCGATATTTTAGGAGCTTCTGCCTTGCTTCTGATTGGCCAAAATATTTGAATTGTAACCTCTGGTGGGTAGTAAGCAGTACGAGCTTCAGCCAATTACGTGTTTACAGCCAGCTCCAAAAAAAGATATTGTAGTTATTTCCCATCAATAACAGACCATTACCAGCACAAATAAGAAATCGCAAAATCGCCCAAGTCATTTGCCCTTCTAGTGCCTAGCACTGAATTGCTAACGGAAAATGCCAGTCACTTCTAATATCAAAGTTTAACTATCCCAGTGAATACACTGAGTTCCTATAAGCTAAAGGCTTCTTAAAGAGGGAGAATATACCCCTTGATCTCAAATATATCATTTACCTTGCATTACTTTACTTGAATTTTATGGAACACAATTTCAAATATAAACCAAGTTCACAAAATAAGTTACACAAATTGAGATAAAAAGCAAATCCACAAACCAACTACCATATTTAATTTCACTCTGTTGATATATACATTCCGACTGCTGCTCTTTTATCCATAGTTTATCCAGTTTGGTAGATCTAGTTATGACTGTGTTGAGTAATATCACTTTGGCGTCCCCTGGCTTTCTGTCCAAGAGTAAGTTTGGAAACTAAGATGAGCTCAAAAGTTCCTTCACAAGGTATATATATATATATATATATATATATATATATATATATATATGTATGTGTATAATAATATATATATATATATATATATATATATATATATATATATATATATATATAATATATATATATACATATATATATATATATATATATATATATATATATATATATATATATAGATATACAGTATATATAATATATATATATATGTATATATCCAGTATTAAACCAGAAAAATTATTAAATATATAATTCACTATACCTCTCAGCCAGGGAAATCATTACTGATAAGTGCATCTGCCCTGGGCATGATTCGAACCTGGTCCTATATTTTACATATAGGAATAAACAGTAGACCTTGACCATACATTGATATTGACTCTGCTGTACATATTCCTCTGAATTCAGATCCTGGAATTAGAATCCATATCAACCCAGTTCCAGTATGATGGCTGATTGGTAAGTTTGTAACATGCAGGCTGTATGGATACTATACATTGTAACACAAGGGGCCACTTCAATTCTTGGAGGATCATTCTTGTGTTCTGTCATTGACGTAAGTTCTTATTTTGTAGTTGGCATTCATGTAATTGTACGAAGTACTTTGAGTACCCATCATTGATTTCCAAATTATACCCAGATATTTTTTTCCATGTGTACCCATCAAGAAGTCTTTCATATCTACGTCTTCGAAAAATTTGGTAAGTCATTTGTAATGATTTCAGTTGGCTTGAATATCAAAGACTTCTCACATATCTTCCATTTCCTACCTGATGAAGAAAAACGGAAGACACATAAGGTAAGGTATGGTCATACATGGGCTAGTGAATAAACAATACATCAGCTGTTTTGGGAATTGAAAGCCGAGTAGTCTCAGATTATCAAGTTAGTACGAGCTCTCTCTCAGACCTCATTCGAAAATATTGCCGCAGTCAGCAGGCTTCTAAACTGCGTTGCAAGTTTCAGTAGAGTTTGTACTTTTCGTAGAAGCTGTGGACATTTAGCCTTAAGCTCAGTCCTCTTCTTTTCCCCGACCTTGGTACCGGCTGGAGGTGATGTAGAATCCTTTCTGCTACACTCAGGAATGCTAACGCGAGTATTATGCTATTAAATGTTCAAAGAAGATGAACAAGTGGCCGAAATATGAACGAGCCATGCAACAAGGGAAAAGGACTCTGTAATGCTAGTAAGGATGCTTATTGTTTCTAGCATTATTATTATTCAGAAGATGAACAAGTCCACAGGGGCCACTGACTTGAAATTCAAGCTTCCAAAGAATGTGGTGTTCATTAAAAAGAAGTGAGAGGAAGTAGTGGGAAATACAGAAAGAAGAAATCTCACTTATTAAAAAAGAAAAATAAAGTAACAAATTAATAAATATATAAATATGTAAGTAAATTATTAAAATGCAAGGAGAACTGTATTAGGGTAGCAGTGCATTGCACCTTTGCTTGCACTTTTGAAGTCCCAGTTGCACGACTTCCTCGGGGAGACTGTTCCACAGTTCAACGGCGTGAAGAATAAAGGACCTCTGGAACTGAGAAGTTCAGCAGTGAGGCATATTTACTGCATATTGGTGCCGCTGCTCAGCAAATCTGGTTGTTCTCAGCAGGAAAATGGGATTAGAGATCAGTTGTGAATGTGAAAGATATCTGTTAAAATACAACTTATGAAAAATTGACCAATAAGAGACTTTCCGTCGATGGTCTTAGTCATAACTACTAATATTAGGAAACAGAAACATACCACCACGAACCACTGCATCTAAAAGAGATGAAACTCTGGCCGGAGAACAGTATTCTAGTAAGGGAAGCACAAACATCTAAAACAGGTTGCATTGATTTTATCATTGTTATAAATATTTACCTAACTTTCGGGCAGCATATGCTGACACTTTCATTAGACGTTTCTCAAAAGTAAGATGTGAGTCAAAAGTTACACCTAGAATAGTTAAAGCTTCAGACTCGTTCAGCAGAGTCCCACCCACCTGGAGGAAAGATGGGGTGGAAAATCTGTACGAGATCTGCTGATCAAGTTTTTTCGTTTTACTGGAGTTCTCATACCCCACTGACTTCACCATTCACTGATCCGGTCCATGTCCCGATTGAGACTAAGGGCAGCTACTTTTCTCATAAGTGGAGACTTTACTACACCTGCATGTGTTGCATCATCAGCATACTGAATAGTCTTGTTTTCCAGGCCAACAACCGTATCGCGTGTATACACTAAAATAACAGTGGACCAAGAACACTACCCTGTGGAACTCCAGACAAAACAGGTCTTGATTCACTAAAGATCTCATCAGCAGCAACTCTTTGCTGCCTACCTGTAAGGAAATCTTGAAGTAAACTTAAAACATATCCACCCACTCCAGGATTCTGAAGTTTATGAATAAATGCCTTTACTACTACGCAGAATCAACCATCCAGATAGCAGCATTTTCTTACACACCCATCATGCTTGGCTGTTCGCCATATTTAGGCGTGCACACGCTTCGTGTCCTAATGTAGAAAATTTAGGGATATTCACTCTTGAACGGGCTTTTACTAAGTTGCAACAAACTTAAAGGTCCGGTATGAACTGTAGGGATCACCTGAGACCCAAAGCCAAGACAGATAGGGAAATGGATGGATAGTTTTATCATTACACATGCACACACACATATACATATATATATATATATATATATATATATATATATATATATATATATATATATATATGTATATGTATGTATGTATGCAGCATATGGCATGAATAGATCCGTGACGTTTGTCTGGTACTGAAATCTTTCCACCAGAACATTACGATGCTGTAACTGTAGAAGCTATCGATAATACCTGTGCATTGTTGCTTGAATAGCAATGATCACCTGAGATATTAGATTGCAATGAAGAGAATCATCGGATTTTGGCCTTGATTGTTTCTCTCTCTCTCTCTCTCTCTCTCTCTCTCTCTCTCTCTCTCTCTCTCTCTCTCTCTCTGTTGTACCTCAGAGCAATTGATAGTCTCAAGCTTTCATTTCAATGTTTATTATGGATCAGACCATTTCGTCAAGGGAGTGGTGCTGGATGACGACCTAATTCATTTTCGCAGTTAAATTGAAAGTTCGGGCGAGTAGGTATCCGAGTGCATATTGAGTCATGTTCAGGGTTTGCTTTGAATTGGAACGAACCAGAAATGCTTGTAAAGAAGGGAAGACAAATTCCAAGGTGAAAGATAGTTGATATTTTCATATAACCCTCAAGTGGATGTTGGCAAAATCTCAATGAAATTGAAAACGGCTACAGTTTCTCTCTCTCTCTCTCTCTCTCTCTCTCTCTCTCTCTCTCTCTCTCTCTCTCTCTCTCTCTCTCTCAGACCGGATATGGAGAAGAAAAATTCATATGCTCTGTTGCTTCTCAATTGAACTTTGGGTCCAGGACTCCATTTATAGAGATTTAAGGAGACACGTTATCAGAGGCACACAGGACCCATGCTGAGGAGTTACAGGAGACTTCTCTCGGCAACTTTTCCAAGAGTCAAGTCTCACATCCGAACTAGATACGTTTATTGAATTGAACATTAATTGTCTAACGCTACAGCCGGCTTCCTGTCTGTCCTCAGAGGGAAGGTTGATAAGTAATGTTGCTTTTGTATTTATTGTACAGGGCTACGTTGTGTTTCTGGTTTTATTATTACTAGCTACAGATTTAGTAGTAGTGATAGTTTCGTTATCATTGTTGTAAATTCCGTTATTATAATAACCATTATTAATAATATAGCATTTTGAGTTAATCTCTTTGCATTAGGGTAATCGCTCTTGTGTTATGTCTGAGCTTTATCTAAAGTAAATCAAACAATCTTCTTTTTGAAAAATGAGACACGTTTAACATATTGAACGTGTTTATATTCCATTCGGAGACCGGTACATCGGGGAACCTAATATCTTGAGCTGTAGCCGGGAAATGACTAAAAGAAAAAGAGAGAAAGGGAAAGGCTTAATCCCGAATGAATCGATAGTTAGAAGAAAATTGGGAAATGTAGAGAATTCCAAAGCCTTCCTCTTCCAAAGGTTCTGATGAGTCTTTTTCCATAATTCTGGATGCCTCAAGATGTCGTTTACAGTGAGACTTTGTGTCCCCGTTCGCTTGTCAATTTTGCAGGTATGTGAAGATCGTCTGTTATGTGTTTTTTAGTTGTTGGTGATTGTGCTGTTGAAGCAATGGTTTTTCGTAATTTAGAATGGCGTTGGACTCCTTTTACCCATTCGTTGTTTTTTGTATTTTGATAATCCCCAAATCAGTATTTCTTCCTTTTTTTGTTTATTTCCTTCGTGTTACACGAAGCCAGTCCCACTTACTAAATTTCTCGCTTCTTCATGTAGGCCACAAGAATTGATTTTTCAAGAGGCAAGTTTCTGCCATGTGTATAGTTTTTCAGACGTGTCTGGAATATTTTTTTAAGTATAGGTCTGTTTAATTCGGTAAAAGTGGCCAGTATATCTTTAGAAATTTTTTATCGAAAGGTAGTCTAGCCTTGTTATATCTGATTAAAGATTCCAAATCATCATGTGCTTTTCTTCAGAATTTTTTCAAGAGTGAAATTTGAGTCTGATGTAGCCTCAATACAACATTTGACCTTTGATTTCTTTTCTTGTCCTTTCTTTTCAGTTTGCTTTCCTTCAGGTCTGGTCCACATAATTGTATTTAAATTGTCAGTTCATCGGCCTTTGGATAGAAATATTTCCGAAGGAATGATTCTCTCTCTCTCTCTCTCTCTCTCTCTCTCTCTCTCTCTCTCTCTCGTTCGTTTCTTAGTTTCATTAAGACTGTTGAAACCTCTTCTACATTAATATGCAGAGATCGAAGTCAAGGTTGTGGAACTCAATCGTTTAAGCTGGTATTTTCTTGCTGTCTTATGTTCATGAAAATGTGACTAAATTTCGACTGTACACTTCTTCCCTTCGAGGGTGTTACCCTTCGAGGGTGTTAATCTTCCTAGTTCTTGACAAGTCTTTTGAGATGAAGTGCTAGGCTTTCCTTTCTCCACTGGTGCCACCTACCATAATCGATCAAAGACCAGTTACATAATCGACCAAAATGTGAAACTCCCCTTCCATGTATTGGGGGCCACCCGCTTGTGAGGCGGCGTTATAACAGTAGAGCCCTTTTATATATATATATATATATATATATATATATATATATATATATATATATATATATATATATATATATATATGCCCTCATACATATATAGATGTATATATATTTTCAAGAGGTAAACCTCGCACACGCCATCTCATCCTCCAAGTACGAATGTAACGTAACTTGCAGAGAATAATTTAACTTTTCGTGAGAACAGGCTCACTTACTGCTTTTATCTTGAAGTAAATGGGTGGAAATTTGCCCCTAATTCATCTCCCCTCACTACTACCCCGTGTGAGAAACCCTTTAATTCTTCCTTGCCCAAGTGACTGCCAAAAGTCCTTGCTTTCAGGTGCTGAGTCATCCAGAGAACGATAATCCCGCCTGAGGCAGGCAAAGCCGGCAGAGGAAGAAAGCCAAAAGAGAAAGTGGTGCTGCGCCTAGCAACTGACCATGTGCTTGGCGCCATCTTGAACACCTGGGCAAATGACTGCATGCCCAGCACGCGGATCATATAGAAAAGGGACACCAGGCAAATGACAGCAGCGCTGCCTGGAATGAACAACGAGGTAATCCTTACGAGGGCTTAAAAGGTCGAGCAAAGGCCTGACCTCCCTCAGAAGACGTCAGAACTATCCCAGGACTTGGTCCTCAACTCTGCTCCTTGAGCTGCCCCTTGCAATCCCGTGTGGCTGTCCCTGAGCCTACAGTGTCCTTTTGTAGTGAAGCCCCTTGACATTACCCTCCACTGTCAGCCCCCGAGGATGAGGAAGCCATCTCCTGACAAAGATAGTGTGCTGAGGTCAAAGTTCTTAAGTCAGTCACATGTCTATCAGCCTTCTACTATTTCTTTGTTTCCTTTTTAAGGTGATAAGCCTGCAGTGAGACCTGTATTACCTTAAATTGTGTTAACATAATAATAACTTACAGCAAAGAGAATTATTTTGTTTATTGCTGGGAATTAGAGCCACCAAACAAAGGTCCTTTTCAGGCACCTTCCATGTACTCCCTCAATTCCTTGGTTATGCTCCCAGTACACCTATGTAACCACTTGTATTCCAGCTACAGATAGGAGTTAACTGCTATGGATCTGAGCATCATCTTGTGTTTGCAGTGGTATAACCCTTTCTTCTTCTTCTTCTTCTTCTTCTTCTTCTTCTTCTTCTTCTTCTTCTTCTTCTTCTCCGTGTTGCCCCTTTGAAAAGTAAGTATACCTTAGTTTTACCAGACCACTGAGCTGATTAACAGCTCTCCTAGGGCTGGCCCGAAGGATTAGACTTATTTTACGTGGCTAAGAACCAATTGGTTACTTAGCAACGGGACCTACAGCTTATTGTGGAATCCGAACCACATTATAGCGAGAAATGAATTTCTATCACCAGAAATAAATTCCTCTGACTCTTCATCAGTCGGCCGCGGGAATTGAACTCCGGCCCATCGAGTGAGAGTCTGAAGCTCAAGCGACTCGGCCAACAAAGGGCTTTGCCCCTTTGAAGCAGGCCTTTTGAGTTACGTCAGGGAAAGTACCCCAGTTGTTTTTTACTCCCTTGGAAAGGCAGTATTCTGTTTACCTGTCCAAATTTATGTTTCATTTTCTTCTGATATTTAGTCAGTGTAAATATACTTGTGAGTGAAAACCTAAGTGTTTACCTTAAACTTCCCCCTCAGAAGCAGGCCTTCATCCTACACCTTTGCATATGTTACTGGATTCGGCCTAAGAATCAGATATAATCAATTTTCAAGGCAAGTCTCCGTTGCACTCGACCATAAACATATATAC